>NC_034409.1:101702858-101789635 GCF_002078875.1 Numida meleagris
GGGGAGGGGAAGGGGAGGGGAAGGACGGGGAAGGGGAAGGGGAAGGGGAGAAACACTTTATTGTGAAATTTTTGTAATTCTTGCTTTGCCCAAGGATGCCATGAGTAGATTTACAGTATTCAGTACCTACATAGTTCATAGAACTTCTGCATCTAAAATCAAATAAGAAAGAGTCTGGTGTTTAGCATAATAGTTTTCTAAGCTTCTATGTTTTTCTGAGATTTTGATCTGCTCAGTGAAAATGATAACTTTAAATGGTGCAAAGCAATCTCTTATGTATTTCCCTACTATGAAAAAAACAATGTGTAACATTAAAAGAAGATGTAAAAAACCTGAAGATTTCTGATTCAGATAGATATACACTTTTTAGTACTTAAGTTTAAAATTTCACACCAGAAGACTTGAAAAAAAAGACAGTAAAGTAAAAGTCACTGAAAATAAGTTAATACTGTTAGTAGTTCATTACATGGAAACTTTACATGGAAGGGAAGGAGAAGGGAGGGGAGGGGAACAATTGTGTTCTAAACCCATACCCAATAAAAACAGAAAATGTTTCATGATACTCGCTCTAGAGTCTAGCAACAAGGGATAGAGGGAAGCATAAAAATGTTGTGGGTATTTGATATGTGGCTACCTTGAAAGCAATATTTTCAAAGCTCGAAGTGAAAACAGAAGTTGAACATTTTCTGGAGATAGTGTTAGAGAATAACTTTAGGATGTGTTGACTCCAGTACATCTCTGAGAAAAGGGACAAATTTTCTAGAATACCCATAATTTGTTCTCATAGCATTCCACCATGACCTGCAGGCTGCAAATGCTAATATTTCATAGTGGAACAGGAGTTAATGAAATTTCAGGGGGCTGAAAATGAAATAAGTTTTAAGTGGTAATGTGCCAAATACCCCCTGGAGCATATTGCTGAGGTTCGTGGAATTTTGTGGTTTTCCTTGCAGTTTGTTTTAAAATAAGAATAAATTAGAACCATGCCTCCTCTGAAGAAATTTGGCATTACAAGATATGTAATGAAAGTTATATTATGTACTTTAAACTCTCTATGGAGAGTAGACTTTTAATTTTTGATAACTGTGCTCAATATTCATTAGCATGCCACTGGGTTTTTTATTGGGCACAACTCTTCTCATATAGCATGACTGCAGTTTTTTTATTAGAAAAATAGAGACAAGTGGTTGAATAATGGCATTTCAAAAATGCTGAAGACATTGCACGATTATACACGCTCACTGAAGACAGGAATGGTCTTATGGCTACATGGAATTTTTCCACAAAGTTCCTGTGTGGCTGTGAAAAAAAACGTTGATGCTCTGGTCTCTACTTCCCATTGGTAAAGTAGAAATGATACTTCTCCCACCTTTTCTCTTTTGACTATTCATGCGTTTTTAAGGAATAGAGCTGAAAAAAATAATATTAGGGTTCACAGGTAGCCATTGCTGTTTAGACATAAAGAAATATTCCTGTGCCAGACTGGCAAAGGGAGAGAAAGAAGAATAAAATATCAGGATTTTCATGGGAACAAACACAGATGAGATCTGAGAAGTTGAATCTCAAAAGTCTTCAGGTCAAATCTTTAGCTGAACTATGTTCATAAGCTGTCTGTAAATATTACATACTTAATGGATGAATGTAAGTGGTATGTTTAGCATCAATCCGGGAATTAAAAGTCCACTCCTGAAAGTAATACCTGTGGATTCAGAGCCAAAGAAAGTCACGAAAAAAGAATGTGAGCTGGGGATGAATGACAGAATCATTTCTAAATTTGTTTTTCATTTATGCACACTGTTGAGCCTCCTGCTGCTGAATAAAAGATGAAGTGATGAAATATTATGGGAAAATCTGTTATTTCAGCATTTTTGGCCTGACCAGAACCCAATAAGAACAGGATAGTCAAAATTTCTTCTTTCCAGATATGTGACTTTGCAAATTCACAATATGATATGTGTGTAAGCATCAGGCTCCAAGTTCTGAGAAGTGCTAAGCACATACAAATCCCCCTCAAGCTAATGGGAGTTACAGGTGTATCCAGCAATAGTTACAGTGAAGATATCAACACAATTAAGGGTTGCAGGCTCAAAACCTTGTCCAAAGCACAGAATGCCTAAAATATGCAACAATTTTGTTGCTAAGTCAAACTCCAGCTTTTCCTCAACTTTTCTATCCTTCATTAAGAACTTCTGTTTTCTAGCTCCAAACTGGCAATTAAGAGAGCAAATTATCCTCTTTCCCATGTTTCAGTATTCTGGAAAGCACTGCAGGTTCACCACTGAACTTCACTACAACACCTACTAAAGTCTGTGGAAAGACTGCCACTGACTTCAACAATGGTTAGATTAAATGACGTAGACTGATGGATTTTTATGGCCTAGATTCTCAGCTGCTGAAAATTCACATCCCCTCTTAACAACAACAGCATCTGAGTACCTGACCCCCTGATGCACCTTTATTTTCCATCTTACATGCTGTACATCCTCAAGGTTAGCAGAATTTGCCAACTAGGACCATCATTTTCAGAATGGACTTTTTGCCTCAAAACATTACACATTAAGAACAATTCATTGAGTACTAATTATAAAAGACTTTCAGAAAGAGCACTTTTGTCATGAAGTGATACCTCTGTGGACATTAAAAAGCTGTGTTCTTTCCTCTTTCCACTTTTTTGCACTTGAGAGGACTACAGAATTGTGAGACTGGAAACACTGGAAGGATTTTATTTCCCCACAACTCAATGGAAGTATTTCACTGATAAATATATGGGCTTTTTTATTTTTGGAAACAAACATACACATCAGGATCTAGATAGAAGGAGAACAAAAAGGAAAAAAATGCAAATGTGCAGTATTATATATTGAGTGTATTTTCCAAATTTTCCATAATGCCATACACAATGATATAACAGAATTGAAAATTACTTACATTCTCAGAAACAATAGTTGCAGCACTTTATGATGTGTAACAGATCTCTCCTTTAAATAACTGTTAATGTATTCACTGTTCATAATATTTTGGCTTTTTCTTTGTGACAGGAGAACTTCAAAACATTCAAAAATTTGGATCAGCTTGTCCAAGCATCCATAACCTCAAAGATGCGGGTACGTATGTTTTATCTAATAGTTTTTACTGCGTGGGTGATGAGTCTTGGTGAAAAAATTGGCCAAGAAGGATAATATTTTTCATAATTTCTCTGTATTCAGTGATTTATAATGTTAGCACAGAAAGTAGAGTAATACTGCATGAAATATTATTTTGGCATCATTTTCAGCATATCCCAAATCATTAGAATTTGTACAAAGCCATTAAAAACTAACATTCAATATCGAATAAAAGGTAGCAAAACATAATGTTCAAATAATCTGGCCATGGTAAAATGACTTGCAGTTTGCATTTCCAGTTTTAGTCTCCAGACTAATTCAGATCTTCAACGCAAATGCCTTGGTACTTCTCTATACTCTGTAAAAAAATGTGTACAATGACAAAACTTAATAGAAATTATTTTCATTATTTATAGGTATGTTGTTTGTAGTTGTGACAGGTTCAGAACAGTAAAAATTCTCACATTGTAACCTGTGCAGTAAACTATTTGCCCATAAAACACCTTAGAATATTAATCTGTATTGGGCATGATTGATTTTTGCTTAAACCATGATATGGTTCTAAGGTAGCAATAATTAAAAGGACTGAGATCACATAGTATTTGCAAACGCAACATTGTAGAAAATTGTCAATGGTTTACGGGCGTTAGGCCCAATTCCGTGACAAAGGGGACGGGATACCCACGGGCCCACGCCCCGGGAAAAGGGAAAAGGGGAAAGGGTAAGGAGATGGCCCTGAGAGCAAAAAACAGCGGCAACAATCTAAGGAGAAACAAACTAATTTACTAAATAAGATATCGGAATGCAAAACAACACACTATAATACAATATAATTACAATTTAAGCTGATAAATCCAATACAGAGAGAGAATGTCCCAACATGCATGAAATTTAGTGTAACATGCAGTTACACTAAGTAGCAAACATTTAGAAAGCTCAGATGTAATATCAGACCCTTAAAAACAATAGTATTAAAATAAAACAAAAGGAAGAAAACCATGGCAAGGCAAATTTACCACTTTTGAAAAGAAAGGAAGTATGCATACATGAATGTTATATAAAAATTACGTAACTTTTCTTTGATCTGCTAACAAGAAAACTAAACAAGTTGGTGGATATTCTCCAAAAAACTTGTCATTATTTAATTTTATTTTAGATGACAGAATTCCTTCCCAAAGAGAACAAAGATTGATCCTCTGGGAGAAGAGACTATAAAGCCAGAAATATTTACTGTATGCATATCCTATTCTTAGATGGTGACCAAGGTTAAGAGTTTTACAGAAATAAAGACAAAGACCATTTCCCTCATGTGATTTCATACGAATAACTGTGGCTTAAGCAGGTAAATACTATCCTCATTTTTGTAAATTTTAATTAATTGTTCTACACTATGGGACTGCTGTGATGCATTCATCATTTAAAAATCCAAGTTTTAAGATAAGATATCAGGCAAGGATAAAATGCTACTTTGTGTTCTACCCATCATTAGTCAGCAATGAGCAATGTAATAGGATGGGAGCATACTATATTGGCCCAAACACAGCTTCACAGAGGTGAAGCAGAGGTCACATCACCCCTCCCACCTCTCAGGTCCCTCCTCATACACCTTCTTCATCTCTCTTCTATTAGCAACCCCTGCATGATAGCCACGCTGAAGACACTTCTTCTGTGGTGACTTTCTCCTTGGAAGAGCCATGAAACTTTGTGCCAAAGCCACCATCTCTACAACCTTCAGATTCCGCTTACCTGGAGGAACAAGTCCCCGGCCTCCAACCCCCTCAGCTGCAATCCACAACGCTGGTCAAGAGAGAAAGTGGAGCCAAATCTTTTGTCCTGCTTTATAGCTGATAGCTACTGTTTAATCAGTTAACTAATCAGGTTTAAGACTTTTAAGTAAATCTTCTTCAGGTTAGAAGTATTAATCCTGGTTAGTTGATTGTTCAGTTTTGTTCTCATATTTGAACCTTGGCCTTTGCATAAAACACTGTTGCAATCTCATATATGCAGGACAAAGCTTCTAGTGTAGGCCATCTGCCTTATTTGGTCAGGATACAGGCTGTAGAGAGAACAGGTCCCCCTGAGTACAGATGTGAAAAACTACAGTGGTGATAAAAATAGCAGCAGTGCCAGCAGCAACAGTGATATTAAGAGTAGAAGTAGCAAGACACATGTAGTCACAGGAGCATAAGGCAACAGCTGCTGGTTTGTATCTGGCTCTTGAATAGCTGTTCAGTTAGCATGGTACACATCAGCAGTCCACTGCTCTCAAGTGTTTGTGAGTTCTTTTTCTTTTTTTTTTTTCTTTTTTTTTTTTTTTCTTTGCGAGATTTCCCTTGCATCTGTAATTGGACTCTTGCAGTTGGCACTCAGTGGCTCTCCCAGTGAGCTCAATGCCATTTCTGTCCCAGAGCACACCTGAAACTGGCAGCAGGTGTCAACTTGATTGCCACTGAATATAGGACACAGACATATGGCCCTGAAATTCTCATGTATTGAAACAAATAGACTCAAGACTTGTCCCTGCTGATGCTAATAAAAGGCTATATTATAAGCATGGCTACTTATTCCTCCATATCTTTTTCACCTTTTTTATTCTATGAGTCAGTTAAAAACAAAAATTAATTATGGAACAGCACATTATGCTTGCACTAATCACTGTTATTTCCTGATAGACTGATTGGAAGGATTGCTATTGTCTTCAGACTGTTTGAAAGTCATACTCAAAGAATTCAGAGAATGCAAGCACACACTGCCCCAAGTGAGTACATTCAGTAAATCCAAATGAATCAAATTATTTGGAAGGCAAATAGGGAAATGAGCATGAATGAAGAAAGTTCACTAAAAAAAAGAAAGATGTACTATATAAATAGCAGTAAGATTGTGATCGGATTCAACACTGTGCCACATTTTACAGATTGGAAGAGTCAAATGATTAATGGTACAACCTGATTCTAAATGCATTTACATGTTGGATTTAAAAATTAGTTCTTCTTGCACTGATAGAGAGCCTTGCTGTAAGCTTACTACTAGAATACTCTAAAAAATGGATTAATATCACTAATGAATTTCAAATGTTATCGTTTTTCATCATCCCTGGTTTTAGATAACCAGGACAGGTATAACTATCTGCCAATTCAGTATCATTGTTGCTCTGTCTGTGTCAAGTTTGTAGCTTGTTTCCAAATTTTCTTATTTGGATAAAGTTGAAAATAAAATAAAATTCTTCCACTTGAGCTCTAGGCCAGTCACAAATGGCCTATTCAAAATTCAGACCATGTACAGTGTCCTGAAAATGAAATTTTTGCATGAACAGTTAAGCTAAGTATGGTCATGTAAATACAGTTAAAAACAAATGGTGACTGGAAGCCTCATATCTCTTTTTGTTGCTGTTATTTCTCTTTTTTCAGCTACATAGATAATCCCATTGATGCATTCTAGGTGGAAAGTTCTAACAAGTCATTTAAATAGCTGTGGCTTTATAGCATTTTCCATTTGGTAATGAACAGTGTTCCAAAGAATATTAACTTTTGGAGGATGGATTCTATCACTTTACAGCCCAGAATGCCAAACAGTATGTTTAAAAGGACACTACGTATATGCATCTAATTATCAGGCAGGAATGTGAGGTTAGAGGAGAAGGTGCTGGAATGCAATAATGAATAAGGAAAAGACAGCATTTAGTTTGACAGAAAAATTAACACACCAAAGATTTAATTCTGAAAGCACAATACTAGATGTCTTAAAGTTGCCACTAGTTTTAAGAACAATAGATATTTAATTTCATTTGGAAAGTATACGATTAAAAACATGACAAAACCTTTATTTACGTAATATGTTCTACATAGTAGATCAAAAGTAAATCTTTGAGCCATCAGAGGTATATACATGTATGGAAGGGATAACTGCATAACCAGTGTCTTCTTCCACGATTTCTTATCTGCTGTATACTACATTCTTTATAAAAATGCTCAATCATTTTGCTTTAATTAAAATTTGAGATAAAAGGAATATATTTTCCTGCCTAAAAAAAAAAATCCTTTATCAAGTCAAAAACTACTCTTATTTTTGACTCAAAAAGACACTGGTGTTCTAAATCTACTGTGATTCATAGTTACACGAAATATTTCAGAAAATGACTATATAAAAAACTCAACACTACAATTAAAAAAAAGCATGAAGTCTCTTAAAAGATTTTCAAAGTATTTCACACTTTCAACCTTTGTTCAGTATTAGATCAATGTTCTACATTCTCTTTTCTGAATTTCCAAAATAACTATAACACAAAACCAAATCCTTATGCCATTATGTTTTCAATTTTTTTCTCCAAGCTCCATGTATTGGTTTTCAACTATAATTATGATATTCTAAAGGAATGGTTTAATACAGGTTTGCTTTGAGTAATTTTATTACATATGGTTTCTACTTCAGTATATTATATTTTCAAGTCTGTGATGCCAAAGAAAGCCAATGCCAAGAAACTGTACATTATTTGCACAAATGTTTACCCCGTCACTTGATTATTACTTTACCGTGATATATTAGCAAAACTAGATATTAAAATGTGGATGAAATTCCATCTACAAAGAGTAGTCTAACAAATTGAGGCCCAAATCCTGATGGCTGATACACAGAGACAGCAAAAAGACAGCATTGCTCTGTTTATTCCCACATGAAGTCCTATTGAATTTCAACAACTCTCCCTGCATGATTCCACATGCTCAGCACTGTCTGTAGGATTAGGGTTTGGCTAGGCTGCTTTGGAGTTATTGACAAGCTTCAGGACTACTATCTTGCAATGGAGTCCATGCAGACAACCAATTTTAACAGTTTCATCTGTTAATCTTTGTAGGATGTTGAGTTCAGCCTGAGTGTTAACGAAAGATATAAAAACCACTGTGCTTTGCTCTATCAACACTTACCACCCTGCAGTCTCAGGAGATGAGCATGAAGAATGGTTTCATACTTTTATCTTTCT
Organism: Numida meleagris; assembly: GCF_002078875.1. Taxonomy (NCBI): domain Eukaryota; kingdom Metazoa; phylum Chordata; class Aves; order Galliformes; family Numididae; genus Numida; species Numida meleagris. The sequence continues at coordinate 101,710,938 of NC_034409.1, forward strand.
TAGAGGTAACATCTGAAAGCACACAAGGTGCACTTAAATGGAGAATGGACAACTTACTACCCAGATGATTACTTTCACTTTTGATCTGATTTTTTTTTAATCCAGACTAGAACTGGTTAATTTTCTAGAATTTTTCCTGAAAGAATGTGTCATCTACTCTGTTTGGGCCAAGACATATAGATCAAAAGGTTGGGGAAAAAGAAGAAAAGAAAAAAGCCAATCTCAGTACAAATGAATTAACAAAGTCTGTTTAAGCCACAAAATCAATCTGATTAAATCCTGAGAAACTACAAAGCAGATTATCTAAAAATCATATTCAAATTAATTCAATCAATCTTATTAGAGTTTTTTTTATGCTCATCCTGAAACATTGGAAATTAGCTAGCAACATAAGGAATAAGAGGAATTCAGGGAAATACACGGTTTTTCTTTTGATGGCTTTTCATGTTCCATTCAAAATAAGAAAAATATGAGTTCTGTGGTCACCTCAAAATAATCTGCAGCATTTTAATATGGCTAAATCTGTGCTTTATACCCTTACTTCTAAACATAGCTCATTGTTTTGCTGTTAAAAATAGGCTTCTTTATTAATCACGTACTCAGTGCAATGGCGACACAATGTCTGTTCTCGCACACATAATGTGCCATATCTTCTAGCAACCAGCAGACTTTGGAAGAAAATAAACCTGAGGTAACTATTTACAATGACTTGTGGCAAGCTGTTCATAAGTCTTGTTTACTTCCACATCAGGGAGAATGTTCCGTCTGCTTCAGGTACAAAGGGATTCCTCAGATATGATAAAACTTCAGCACTGAAATAACGTGTCACTTGTAATACAATGTACAATTGGAAAACAGTGCCAAAACCTCAGATGCTGTAAGTCTCTGTAATAAGTGGAATTATGCCAATTTGAAATCATTAGAGGCATGGTTCTAGTGGTATAAAATGCTGCATGGTATGATAAGATATACAACATTGTTGATTAACTCTTTGTTGATATATGTATAATAACCAGCAATATTTCTATCCAACTTTCTCTAGAAATATTGAAGCAGCATATTGCTCGAGGCACGATTTTTGAGGCTGGCCTATCCCTTAGCAGGAAAAAATATCGAATAGGCAGGAAAATCCCATGGTAGAGTCATCAAAATTTAAATACTCAAAGACAAAATCAGATTTTGTATCTTGCAAAGTTTGACTTTTGCATTTGTATGAAATAATGCCTTCAAAATATTGTGACTCTTAAAAAAAATTAGAGTAATGCATTCTCTTAATGTGGAAAAAATGATCCACCATTTTTTTCACAGACATAAAAAGCATTTAATAAAGAATTGGTCTCTAAACATATATTTTGGCAATAAAATAAGAGGGTACGCTACAAACTTAATGCAGTAACAAGGAAGATGTCTTTTGTATTTCACAGTCCACATTACCCACACTACATCACATCACTCATCATAAAAAAACAAAACAAAAAAAAAAAAAAACAAAAACAGGTGATGGCAGGTATTTGACAGAACTACACAGTCTGTCCAAGCTCAGTAACCCAACATGCAGCAACATTTGCCTGCAAATCAGGAATACTTAGCCAAAACTAATGTGCTGTGAGAAAGCAATTCTAGAACATTATCTGAGATTTACATCAGAGTCCATTCAGATTTGATGTCATCACTAAATGTTTGTCTTACAGAACAGCCATTTTGCTCCAAGTTACGTAGACAGCTAGTGTTATTTTAAACACAATGTCACTAGCTGATATTAAACCAGTGAATCTGCTGCCATTTAGCATGTGTAAAAGAAAAATGATGTGGAAAGAGTCCAGGAACTGTAAGCTTCTAAAATCTTTTTTCTTTTTATTACCAATCATTAATCTGACAGATGTCACCCAACAAGTTGTTTATTTAGCTCTTGATCTTTAGATAAGCATCATTCTTCTATAGATGATTTTTAATTTCTATTTGGCTGGTGTTGTTTATAGAGTTTCTGAAGTAAATGTTTTTATGACTTTTAGGCCTAACTGAAAGCTTTCCCCTGCAAGCAATTACACTTCTGTAAAAATGCCCGCAGGACTGGAGCCTAGAGGATTTAGCTCGTATTCTTATCCAAGTAGCTAAGGCCCCAAATCAAATCAGTTTATCTCCAGAGAAATACATGCTTTTAGCAGATTACTCTTGATCAGATTTCTGCGTCTGGTGCTAAGTAGTGCTCAAACACTTTGAGTTTACTGACACACGAATGACATATAATAAATAACTGAATAACTCATATTAAAAATAAGAAAACTCGTTAAATATAGGTATGCACAAAGAAATATATAGAGAAATCAATGACATATTAAAAAGTTTTACTAGTACAGTGCTTTATGAAAAATTTAGCATAATACTGCTATGTGTATGAAATGTAAAAAATTGAAAGTTATTATCATTGATCCATTGATATCACTGAATTAGTAATAGAAAGGGGAAATAATTCTACATATCTTGGTTTCACCCTTCAATGATTTTATGTACAATCCTCAAAAATAGGATTCCTGCCATGTGTGCTGATGAGATTTTAGTACCAACATGCCTTATATTCAGCCAGTATAAAGCAAGATAGTCTACCAGAAAAGATTTGGAGCTCATGGCCAGAAATTAAAATACTTATTTGTTTGCTGATTGTTCTGGTGTACAGGAATCATCCACTAACTTTTGATGCTATTAAAATGCTCTTCTCTTTCCTAGTGGGGAACCAGGCAGATGGTTTGCAGTCCTAACCAGTGAGATAATTCATGCTGGAAAAGTACCACACACAATTTTTCCTTTTATTCCCCCCCACCCCCCCGCCCCCCTTATTTTTTTCTTTTTTAAGAGGAAGAAGTGAAGCATCTACAGGGACCGGGATGGGAAAATACACCACAGAGCCATAGCATTGCGGTGAGAGTTTGAGAATTGTCACTGCAGCCCACTAGGAACTGTGGCTTTGGTGCAGTGGTGTGGCAGTGACAGCCTCTTTTTATGCCAGGGCCTGTTCAAACACAGAAAAAAAAGGCAGTCACAGCCACAAAGCTCTTACAGTTTCCCATATGAGCCAGCCCTTCCTGCAGTGGAAGGAAGTAGGAGGAAGCTTGTGAAGAGAAGAGGATAATTACATGGTAAATAGTCTTTTGCTGGTGTCAGTCTACATCCTGGGGCATATGCTGTACTATCAAAGGGACAGGCAAAGTACTGAGATCCAAGGAGCTTCTCCCACATCAGGTGAAAAAGGCTGCCTATAATTGTTTCGCAGGAGCAGGGAATCATAGAATCACAGAAGGGTTTGGATTGGAAGGGAACTCAAAGCCCACCCAGCCCCAACCCACCGCCGTGGGCAGGGCTGCCACCCACCAGCTCAGGCTGCTCAGGGCTTCATCCAACCTGGCCTTGAGCGCCTCCAGGGATGGGGCACCACAGCTTCTCTGGGCAGCCTGTGCCAGCGCCTCACTGCCCTCTGAGTGAAAAGTTTATTCCTAACATCTGACCTATTTTTTTCTCTTTTAGTTTAAAGCCATTGCCCCTTGTCCTATCACTATCAGATTGCGTAAGAAATCAGTCCCTCTCCTGCTTATAAGATCCCTTCAAGTACTGGAAGCCAGCAGTGAGGTCTTCCTGGAGCCTTCTCTTCTCCAAGCTGAACAAGCCCACCTCAAGCTCAGCCTTTCTTCATAGGAGAGGTGTTCCAGCCTTTTGATCATCTTCGTGCTCTCCTCTGAACCCACTTCAACAGCTCTGCATCCTTCTTTTGCTGGGGGCCCCAGACCTGGACACAGTACTCCAGATGAGGCCTCACAAGGGCAGAGCAGAGGGGGACGATCCCCTCCCTTGCACTGCTGGCCACTCCTCTTTTGATGCAGCCCACTTTTGGGCTGCAAGTGCACACTGCTGGCTCATGTCCAGGTTTTTGTCCACGAGACCCCCAAGTCCTTCTCCATAGGGCTGCTCTCAATGAGTTCTTCTTCCAGTCTGTATTCATATTTGGGATTACCCTGACCCAAGTGCAACACCTTGAGCTTGGCTTGTTGAACTTCATGAGGTTCATATGGGTCCATTTTTCAAGCATCCCTCTGGATAGCATCCTTTTCTTCTATGGTGTCAACCGTATCACTCAGCTTGGTGTCATCAGCAAACTTGCTGAGGGTACACTCAATCCCACCATCCGTGTTGTTGATAAAGATATTAAAGAGCTCTGGTCCCAAGATGGAGACGTGAGGAGCACCACTTGTGTTCAACTTCCACCTAGTCATAGAGCCATTGACCACAACAGTCTGGCTGTGACCATCCAACCAACTCTCTATCCACTAAACAGTCCATCGTTCAAATCCATATTTCTCCCAATTTAAAGATAAGGATGTGCTGCAGGACCATATCAGAGGTCTTGCAGAAGTCCAGGTAGATGACATTGTCCTTCCTTTGTCCACCAATGCCATCACTCCATCATAGAAGACCATCAGATTTGTCAGGATTGATCTGCCCCTGGTGAAGCCATCACCTTCTTTTACTGTGTGTACCTTAACATGTATTTCAGAAGGATCTTCCCAGGTGCAGAGGATGAGGCTCACTGGCCTGTAGTTCCCTGGGTCTTCCTTTCTCCCTTTCTTATAAATGGGATGAATGTTTCCCTTTTTCCAGTCACTGGGAACTTCTCCTGACAGCCATGATGGAGAGCATCTTGGCAACCTGTCATGGCGTTATCTATGGATCTGTGTCCGTGACAGGGGGACAGCAGGCCCACAGGCCCACTGGCCCGGAAAAGAGAGAAAGGAGAAAAAAAAGTGTCGGCGGTTTAGGGGCCAGCCCAGACTGGTCTGGTGGCTAATGCGGCAGGGGATCTGCGGACCCACACCCTGGGAAAACAAAGGGAAAAGGGAAGGGTAGGAAAACCGTACACAGATCTAAAATAAAACAGCGGCAACAGTCTGAGGAGGAACGTTAATTTACTAAATATGATATCGAAATTGAGGCCAATAAATCAGAACAGAGAGAGTTCAAAGCTGAGATTCTTACTCCCTAAGCTGCAGAGGGACCACATTCTTCTCCGCCGCATACAAACAGAGAACTCCCAGTCTGCCAGGCACCTTCACCTGCCCCCACCAGACACAAAGACCCCTGGGGAGTGCAGCTCCTCCCCTCCCCCTCAGAGAACCAAAACACCCAAAAAAGGCAGTCCCCAGGACATTAACTCTTTAACTGCTAGTGCTTTACATGATGTTATGATGTGGAATGCCAACAGCAAAACATCACAAAACCATGACATAACCACATCAGCAAATCCCATAGACTTGTACACACTCAGCCTCATGAGGTGGTCTCAGACTTGCTCTGCTCCACACTTCCTCTGCACTATAGTGGGGAGGATTTCACTCCCCCTGTCCCTCCCGAAAATTTCAGGAACAGGAGAGGTGTGAGAAGCCTGAATGGCCATGAAGACTGAGGCAAAGAACTTGTTGAGTGTCTCAGCCTTCTTCATGTCTGTTGTACCCAGTTCTCCCTTCTCATTTGTCAGAGGGAGTACACTCTCCTTTGTCTCTTCTGATCATTATACCTAAGGGATCCCTTGTTATTTTTCACATCTCTGGCCACATTCAGTTTCTTCTGAACCTTGACTTGGCTTTCCTGATCCTATCTCTGCGTATATGGATGACTATCCTATGTTCTTCTCCTGTCACTCATCCCTGCATCCACTGCTTGTACTTTTACTTTTTTCCCCCTCAATATCACAAGCAGGTCCTTGCTCAACCATGCCAGTTTCCTGCCTTGTCTGCTTGATTTCTCATGCTGGGGGATGGAGAGCTCTTGTGCTCTCAGAAAGGTGTCCTTAAAGGTGCCAGCTCTGTTCTGTTCCTATGTCCCTAAGGACAGTTTCCCAGGGGATGCCATCCAAATATCTTTAAGTTTGCTCTCCTGATGTTCAAAGTCCTAACTCTGCTCTTTGCCAGGCCCATGTTCCTTGAAATCACTCAACCAGAATATCATTGCTCCAGCCCAGTCTGCCTCCAGTCTTAACCTCTTTAACAATCTCCTCCATGTTGGTGAGTACCAGGTCCAGCAACGCTTCACCTCTGGTGGGTCTGCCCAGTATCTGGACCGAGAAGTTATCCTCAGTGGACTCCAATGGTCTCCTGAACTGCTCGCAGCTCATTGTGTTGCTTTCCCAGCAGATATTTGGGTGGTTTAAATCCTCCATCAGGATGAGAGCCTGCAAGCATGATGCCTTCTGTAGCTAAAGCAAGAACACCGTATCAACAAGATCTCTGTGATGAGGCGGCCTGTACCTGACCCTGGTCACAAGATGTCCTTTATTGGTCTGTTCCCTAATTTTAATCCACAAGCTGTCAACCTGATCATTACTGTTTCTCAGAGGCAACTCTTCACAACCTATCTGCTTGTTAACACAGAGGGCAACCCCTTCACCCCTCCTGCCCTGTCTGTCTCTTCTAAAAAGCTGTGATTCATTCCACCATATTTCTGTAACAGTAATTAGGTTATAGTTTTCTAACTGGACCATGGTTTTCATCTCCTGCTTATTTCCCATGCTGTGTTCATTGGTGAAGAGCCTCTTCAGTTGGACTATCTGGCTAAGAAGTCCTCCCATTTTCCTCTGGGACAATTCTGAGGTTTTCCCTGCTGCTTTCTAATGTGATAGTGTTCCCTGACTTTTCTCTGTCACTCAGCAGTACATCTCCTACGTCCATCAAATCTTGTTTAAAGCTCCGGTGATCAGCTCAGCCGGCTTTGCTGTCCAGTGTATTTTTATCCCTCCTAGTCAGTTGTGTCCCATCCAATGGTAACATGCCCAGTCTATTGAAGGTGCATCCTAGACTGTAGGCCCAGAATATCTGGCCTTGGTAATAGTGCTCATGATGGACAGAGATACAACTGTGTCTGCGCCAAATTCTCAGTTTCCATCTCTAACCTCAATAAAAGATAAATGTTTTAACACTAAGGAGAATCGTTGCAACTGACATCTTGCCTGTTTAATGCACAACTGCTTGGGCATACAGGCAGGAGAGCATTTTCCACACAGATAGCCAACACTACATTGTCTTAAGGCACTTGCATCTTTAAAAAATGGAAGGAGTGCAGTATCTCTTCATTGGTAGCAAGAAGCCAACTTCTCAGTGTTTATTTTTCACAGGATTCTGACAGGCAGAGGAAGCAGTTGGTGGTCAAGTTACTCATGTGTAACCAAACAGATCTAGAGGCACAACCATGCATATACCCTGGTGCAGTGTCTATTAAGTCTTCCTCCTACTCTGCCTTTTTCACATGGCTGATTGCTCAGTTTTGCCATGGAAAAGTAGGTGTAAGCATTGAGAAAGTTTTTACAAGGAAGGAGTGCTAGGCAGTGTAGAGACAAATCCTTTTTTTTTTTTTTTTCTCAAATCCATAAACATTACTTTTTTTTCTGTATTTTCCCCATATATCCAGAGTTTGGTCAAAATGGACAAACTGACCAAGAGTAGTTTCCCTAATAAGACTTGTCTGTCATTTTTTGCTGGGAACTGTGACTGTGCCCCTCAGTTTCATCCAAATTCTGTCTCTCTGCCTTTGATACTAACAGTAAAAGAACAGAGCATTCCGTAACTTTAACGATACATTTCCTGCTTATTGCTCTAGCTTGTTATTTTGCCACAGTAAAATTTATGCCAAAATGCTTAAGAAATGTGTAAATGTCCTTTATACAAAAATACTGTGGGCTTTTTATGGCCTAGGACCAACTTTATCTCAGGCAGAGCTCTTTGTATTCACATGAGACGATAAAAGGTTACTGATACTTGACCAGTTTGTGGCGATGAAACATGAATTGCAGGATCAGAGGACATTTTGTCTCCAAAGAAGACACACTAAGTCATTCTGAGAGCAGTGTTATAGAGCTTAATTCGATAATGACTTGGGAGGATAATGTTCCTAATGAATTTAGGCCTAATCCTCAAAGTTCTCTCATACATAAATACTCCCACAGACTTTTAAAAGGAAAGGAAATAGGGGTCACAGGAACAGTCCTTTCTCATTAAGCACTCAAGATCTCTCCCATCTTATCCATGCTGAACAGAGTTACTCTAACAGCAGTCTTGTTTACGTTATGTGAACCAAATCCCCTCAAATGGGCCCCAAACATGCAAAATTTGCAATCAGCTGTGTTGACTACTCTTCTTAGCAGGCATACAGCAGTTAGACACAGCAGTTAACACAACATTTGTTAGCAAGTGTGATCAAGTTTTGGCTTCTTATTCTCAGCAAGTAGTATTAGGCCACAGAAACAAGCAGTAGGGCCAATTAGCCTACATGATAAGGTGCGCTAACATCTCTGCTCAAGGAATTAGTTTTGCCTAATGTCAAACATACTTGCCTGACATTGCTATGCCATACTTGCCTTAGGCATTGAACCCAAACTCCAATAGGTAACTAGCAAATTTTCATGTTCCACATGTTTTTGAAAATGATTTTCAGAAGTAGAGAGCCCATCTCCTCCACTCTAAGGAACTTTGAGTCGTTCCTGAATTGTGTAGCATGGAATAAGAGGTCAATGTGTAAAGCAGTGTAAGACACTCCAAGAACTAACTGTTAACATTATCTAACCAATAATCAGCAGTCACGCAAACATTGTGCACACATCAAAGCAATGGTAGTAATATCAGGCACCAGCACAGAATAAATGCTGCTGTTGATAGGACTGGGACAATCCCCCACACACTATAAACCAGGGAGAAAGTGGACATAGAACTGGATGAAAGTATGAGGTTTTTTTTGTTTGGGATGTGGTGGTTTTTTTCGACTTTGCTTGTTTCTTTTTTTTTTCTTTTGCTAAACTGCTTTTGCAGATTTTTTTGCTTTTGCTAAGCTGCCAGACTAACAAAACCCTTCATATCATGAGAAGTAAAACAGCTGAGCATAAGAGAAAAAACAAGTTTGTGGGATTGTAGTTGCTGCTGAATGCTTTGTTCCTCTTGACCAGTACCAGTATATGGAAGAGCTTGTACCACAGCAGAAAGCAGTGGGAATTCCCCTAGGATTAACAACAAGATAGAAGCTATTAATTAAAAGCTGAAATAAAATGTGTGGACCTATGAATGTAAAAATACAGACAGAAGTCTATGAACAGAACATAAAAGGCCAACCCATTCTAACATTATTCAAATGATGCCTTAGAGCTAGAGTTAAGAACTGCTCAGTGTGAGCATGGGTAGGTAAAGCTGACCCACAGTAACTGGCACCACCACTGTGCCATAGCTTTGCTTACACAACATCAAAACTTATTTTCCTATGCTCTAAAACACTTCAGGGTAATAACTATGATCATGACACAGGGATATCTATGACTCTCAGAGACCATTCAAATAGAACTGCACTTTCTGGACTCGTTGCTGAAATCCCAGAGAACTGAACATACAGACTCTACATTAGATCACAGTCAAGCACACTGGTGCTTTCTGGTTTAACAGAAGATGAACATTTTTCCTACTGTACTGTCTATTCTTTAGCTACAGAAAAATGAACAAATAAACATGCACTTTCATATATAAATAATTGCTTAGATTCACCCTTCAGTCAAAGCTGCCCACAACTTGCTGCTGGCTGACACTGGCTCTTTATCTTTTATTTTCACATTGCTGAATAATATCTAGAACCAAAAATTAGGTTGTTTCTTAGTGTAGCACATCCTACAGCAGGCTGTTCTAACTTTGGTTTTTCATGACTGATGGGAGAAAAAACAGAGACAGAGGAAAGGTTTCTTTTTAGTTAAAAGTTCAGGAAATGTTTTCCCAATCCAAGCAGATTATGCTGGTAGCTGAGAAGCTGAAGAATAGCCCATCATTAAGATATTTTTTTCCCTTTTTCATCCCATCACTATCCAAGAGATAGCATGCCCCTCCGGGGCCTCACTTCAGACTCTCTGACGAAAGCTGAGCAGCCTTCTGAGCCACAAGATGAGATAAAGCTGCAGCTATGAACAGTGGGGCAGAAGCTCTGGCATTTTTCCCTCCCACAAACCTCCATTAAAGGTCACGCAAACTACTTAGGCCAGCTATTAGAGGGATGAAAGAATAATAGTTTTGCGATATAGATGATGTATGCAAATAAATAAATAAGGCAGGAGGGACAACTGAGGCTCCTTTTTTCCAGCTAGGAAAACACAAAAGGACAACTTTCATGTCAGACTCTGTTTCTGGAATTCCCTTCATCCTCTTGACCTCAAAACATACATTCTAAGAATGGAAGGACTGTTATGGATTACCTGAGATCAGTGACCATTCACACTCAGCAATAAATTCATTTGCCTCCCATTTTTCGCCTCCATCCTTCCTAGGTATATTATTAGCTAGTACTGTTGGAAGATCTGTCAGTAACATTCATGGTGCTCCTGGGTGTTTGATAGAGGGAGCCTGTAGTGAATCTCAGGACATGCAAAATAAAAAGTAATACCCAGACCTAGCTTTCGCAAGCATTACTACTAAAACAGAACACTGAGATTAGAAAAGATTCAAAACCTAATAAACAGACAGATTTTTAAACAGCAATGATACAGTTTATGTCCTCTTCTGAACTGAAGTGTCATTACTAGGAATTTGTAGGGCAAAGAGATTAAATTGCATCTTAAAATATTCATATGGTTCTATCTGTGAAGCTATAAAAATGTAATTAAGATATGACAAGAAAACCATATTAACATATTTTCCTATTTTAAGTAAGTATTAAAGATTTTTTTTTCCTTCACCAAGAGAAAGCTACAACATAACCAAGAGAGGACAGATGCTGCTACCTACTTTCTGTGATCCTCCTGAACAACAGGACCATTCACTGCCTTTTAGTTAGAAAGATATACTAAAGCACAAGGAAGCATATCTTAATAATTGTTCATCTTTGAGGCAGGCAGATATCTCAATACTCATCAAGTCCAGTTTGTTTACAACACAGTCACTATGGCAAACAGACCCACCTGGCTGTAAGTTGTCTTCTGTCTACAGTGATAATCAGAAAATGATATAAGTTACTTCTAGCTACCCAAGAGCAACCTTTGCAGTGTCCGTGCTTATCTCTCCAGTTGATCTCAGAGGAAGCTTTTCCTACTGAATCTGAACTTTCTTAGGTGGACTTCACATCTGCCCAGGACTTGTAACTAAGAAACTAAGCACTCTGAGCTTTTGTCCTGAATGTCCACTGAGGCCAAACGCATCCATAAGGCAACACAGGCAGAGCAACTCCAGGGTGCATGCAGAACCTCTGGGTCCACACACAAAATAAATGTGACACGATCTGAATGCATTATTCATGCTTCTGTTCATGTGCAGTGTTGCAGCAAGACCTGTACAGTATGACAAGAGCTACACAGATGCCGCGTTCAAATTCACTACTTCCATTTAAAAAGTCCCAAACCAAATGTAGGTTTCTCTAGGATTCCTTTAAGGCGGTCCCAGACTTCCATAACTTTCCTTACTATACGTGATGCAAAACATATTGTCACCTCTTTCAGTATTACCATTCCATACGACGTCCAGCGTATGCGCTTGACTGCTGACAACAGCAGGAGGATCAGTTCTCATGTCCCAGCTGACTGCTGCACTCCTCTCCATATGGTCAAGGAGTCAGGATGGGATCAAGTACCTGACAGACTGAGAAAAGTAGTAAGTTAAACTGGCTGTGACTCAATTTAAAAAACATTGGAGAGAAGTTTACAGGTTAGAACTAAAATAAGAGCTAAAATATGTGCCAAAAGCAATGAGGCCTGTTGGCTGAAAATATGAATCTACCAGCTGTCAGCTGAAGTTTTAAGTTGAAAAAAGAAACCCAACCTTTCTTGGTCAGAGAGATACAGCCTTTGCAGTGAGAATTCAGAACCAGAACAATACTCACAGAAACATCTCCTTCTTTAGGTATTGACCCTGGTGCAGATATGGAAATAGCTCACATCCCTTCATGCTTTCCCTCTGGAAAACTGGGCTAGCAGTGCACCTCATTCATAATTCTAGCATTTTTTGCCATCAAAAATAACTAAAGACTGTACAGGATTGATACCATTAGCTTCATAGACTGATTTTAGGATGCAAATGTGGGCTTCTGCATAACCTTGTTTATTTGCTCATTCCTTCTTTTCCAGAGCAGAAAAGGGATCTCCAGAACAATGTAGCAATATCTCTGAACAAATTTCCTATCTCTGTTTTCTCTAGATGACAGAAGTTCGCGTCTTCTACTGCCTTCCCTTCCCTTCAATGCAGATTGCAGGTCTACTTTCCCCCGCCTGCAACAGTCCCTCCATTCCACTCACAGATAATAGCATCCTTTTGCACCACATACTTGCAAACACTTTGAAGCTGAGTTGGATCCCCACAGAGAGGTATGCATTTTAAATGTGGTCAGTGGTTGCTATTCTTTCTTGAGGTCTTACCTCCAGGGTACAAATTTCAAAAAGGCACAAGCTCCACAGAAACCCATTCCATTCTACATTACACTTGCAATGGCAAAATTCTAGCTGCTCTGATACGTACCACACAGTCCCACGTTAGAATCACCACTATGTAAACAGTTAAACCACATTCACAGTGTTGAGGTACTGCCCATTTCAGTCCTTGTTGCTACAAACTCTGGCTGTATGAAGACCACATCGGAAGTTAGTGAGATTTCTTAATGAACCAGGGATATGCCTGATAAGGGTATTTTTTTGCAAAATATGCATCTCTTTTGTCAGTTTACACTTACTGCTTTGTGTAGGAGTCCATCTTTCATAATCCAGCTCATTAAATGACATTTTAGCCTATCCAACAATCCAAAATGCTCTTTTCAGCAGGAAATTCTTCATAAGGTCTACATCCTGCCATCAACCTAGGCACTGATCTCCCACTTGAAAACAGTAGAGAGGTCTGTATAAAATATCACTGGCAGGATATGGGTAATCACTGATCTTTTTCTGGCTAGCAGTAGGAGTAGAAATATGCTGTTTTTCTCATATTTAGCAGTTATTTGGTCTGAATTCATTATTTACCTGTATGTTATTAAGGGTATTTGAAAAGGCTTGTTTTCTTCATATCCCTAAAGGGGAAGAGATCCATGCCAAGTCTGTCTACCCACACATAATTATATATTTCTACAGTAGAACTGTTAAAAAAAAAGACCTTTTCTTCAGTGCTAAGCTGTAGAAAATCTGTCTCCATGCCAATTCCAGGACTCTGAATAAAATAAAATAAAATAAAATAAAATAAAATAAAATAAAATAAAATAAAATAAAATAAAAATAAAATAAATCAACAGTTTTGTTGATGATATCAAACTGTGTGGAGTGGTAGATTTATCAGAGGACTGCATCATCAAAGGGCTGACCTACTGGAAAGCAGCTCTGCAGAGAAGGACCTGGGGGTCCTGGTGGACAGCAGGTTGGCCATGACCCAGCAGTGTGCCCTTGTGGCCCAGAAGGCCAATGGTGTCCTGGGAAGCATTAAAAAGAGCATGGCCAGCAAGTAGGGGGAGGCAATCCTTCTCTTCTACTCTGCTCAAGTGAGGCCACATCTGGGTTTCTGTGTGCATTTCTGAGCTCCCCAGTTCAAGAAAGACATGAAGCTCCTAGAATGAGTCCAGCAAGGGGTTATGACGATGATTAAAGGGGTGAAGCATTTCTTCTATGAGGAAAGGCTGAGAGAGATAGGCCTGTTAAGCCTGGAGAAGACTGGGAAAGGATCTTATTAATGCATACAAATATCTTGAGAGAGGGTATCAACAGGATGGGGCCAGACTGTTTTCTGTGGTGCCAGGACAAGAGGTAACAGGCTCAAACTGAAACACAGGAAGTTCCTCCTGCACATGAGAAAAAAAACTGCTTTACTTTGAGGGTTACAGAACACTGCAACATGTTGCCCAGAGATCAATTTTTAAAAAATTAATTTTTAAAAGCATTTGAAAAGGTCCAAAGTGAAGAAGTCAGCATCTAATTACAGAATGTGATCTACATATTTTAGAAATATCCTGATACTACTTACAGGCAGTAAGGGTACAAGAGCAGGGAAAGGCAAGTTATCCTAACTTCTCTTTCCAAGTCTACAGCATCAAATTATGGTGTGATTTAAAGCTGCACTTAACCTCACTGCTTATGATGAGCTTAACAGCATTATAGTGTTGTATGGAGCCAGAGATGTGAAGAGAATTCTTCTGCTCCCCTTCTGAAGGCATATGCTTAATTGAGAATATCATCTTTCATTTTTAAACAGTTTCTAAACCTCAGAATGGCAGAAAATTCTTGAAAGCATGTCTTCAGTACAGAAAAGGCAAATTAAAGGCATCCACTTGTCAAAAAAAAAAAAAACCCATGGTTTTTTTTAGGGAAAAGTAGAGGAGGGAATAGCTGACAGATGTTTGGAGGGCTGAGGTTAACAGTGCAGGATCTATCCTCAGTTCTCGCCAACTGCAAGACAATCCTTATGAAAGCAGGATACAAAAAGGAGACAGTAAAAGATATGGGGAAAATAGAAAAGGTGGTAATTAAAGGAAGCCTTACGCCTTTACTCAAGAGAAGAAGTGGTTTCCTCTGTACTGTCTTTCATTGTCATCTTTTAGAACATGGCTCACACTAGCACAGATGGATGTTACATTGGGGGAAGAACACAACAGCAATACAAGGAGAAACCTGCCACAGGACAGAATACCCCAAAGTTGGCAGCAAATTATTACACAAACCAAGATGAGAAAAGCAGTCCAGCTGATGCAAATGAACAGATGGGTTAAAAAAAAACCAACCCTAATAATTCTTACCCAGATTCACTATGCTCACAAAATACCTAGAAATGCATTAAAAATAATGGTAAAGGCATAAAACAGCTAAAGTAATCAACTACCTGCTGCATACAGACTCTTCTACTCAAGTGGACATAACTGAGATACAAAACCCTCTATCTCTTAGCATTGAATTCCCTTCTTGAAAAATGTATGTCATCTGTATGTTGGCTCCAGAAAGTTCATTGGATTTTTTTCCTTTCATTTTTTAACAATTTCCAAAGGGAAATGTTTGGAACTGTGTTATATGGAGGAAAGTAAAATAGTGCAGGAAAGCTATCTGGGATAATGAAAGCAATGCATAAAGGAAATTAAATTCGAAAAAAGTTGTTTGCTGCGTTGCATGTAGATAGTAAGTTTATAGAATAATGCCCGTGGGAAATGGAGAGGAGAAACGTCAGTGCTTACATCATATCACAGTCGTGTGCTTCATATTAGAGTTAAAATACTAAATTCAGGTCTTTCTACATTCCTTATCCTTATACGGTGGACTAATTGGTTTTCAGCTGGTTCAGTGAACTGAGTTGGCTGAAGTAATTTAAGAAGAAAGTAGGCTCCATGGCTGGAAACAGGAGATGAGAGACAGGTACATTTCATTTCATGTGGTCCCATGTGACTGAAATGCTGCTAAGTTTCTTTCAGTGCAAAATCAATTGAATTGACAGGGACCAAACTCCTAAACTTCTGAAGCTGTAATTTTTAGAGTGTATCTGTGCATTTCCTATGCAGTCTGAGAGGCCTTGAATGGGATCAAACTAGGGCATTAAATTAACGCCTGAGATAAGAAAATTTGTCTCATTTGGGCTTATCTCACCTTGCAGCATTGCTGGAAAAGACCCTTCCCAAAGAGTCTTAAGGGTTTGTAAATCAGAAGGGCAGAATAAACACTTAAAAAATGACAGTGATCTGAAGAAACTCACAGGCTGCAACTTGCACTACCTAGAACATACCAGTTAAAGGTAGCTATACCTTCTACCAATGTGTTTTGTTCCTCTAGAAGAGTGAGCAGAACACATCTGCAGTACTGCAGCTTTTGTCACTATCCCAGTTTTCAAAAAAAAAATGCCAAATTTTTACTGTAGGTGAGAGAGACGTAG
Organism: Numida meleagris; assembly: GCF_002078875.1. Classification (NCBI taxonomy): domain Eukaryota; kingdom Metazoa; phylum Chordata; class Aves; order Galliformes; family Numididae; genus Numida; species Numida meleagris. The sequence continues at coordinate 101,726,810 of NC_034409.1, forward strand.
GTTTTCTTCTAGTCTCCCTGTCATGAGAACAAACATTGGGAAGTAGAAAGATTTGCCTGAATTCACTCAAAAGTCACTGAGCTGGTGGATGAGCAGGCTGAAGTTGCATGAAGATGAATATATTGTACCTTGCACAGCTGGTGCACAGAACAGTTTGAGTGTGACTACACAGTCATGCACAACTAATTTGTTACATATGATGCATGGCTTTGGTCTGGCCTCTAAAGCTTAGCATAATATTATTTTTTCCCATTTACTGAAGGAGCTATTGCAAGTCACAGAGATTTGAGATAAGAGCCATATTCTGGTTAATAATTTTCCAGGCTCCCTTCCCAAAACTCTCATAGTTTCCAAGGAAGAACTTTGACCTAAACTACCTCTGGCTCAAGTTAGAGACTTTCAGGCCTACTGCTCCCCCTAAAACCATCTGTGAAAGCATGACCACCTTCATTTGTTCACTAGAGACAGGAAAATCCCAGAATGCTATGCAAGCTCCCAGGTTTTCCTTTGGTGTTTTGGATTAACTAATTTCCAAATTAAAGTCATATAAAATTGACTTTTTAGTTGACTAAATTTTGCAGTGCAAAAGCAAACAAACAAATAAAGAACACCAAACACAACAACATGGTTTCCTTGATTTATTTTGGAAAAGATACTGAAGTCACTATTCAGATGAAAACAGCATCAATACAATGTGTCTGAGCTACAAGTTGTATCTGAAAAGGAATCAATACATTATTTGGAGTAAATAAACCAGTTAGGTAAAGCAGGAACTGCCACCACAGGTCCTTCAACCCAATCTGAAAGATCCTTTATCTCTGACAAGATGTTCTGAAGCACCAGGCATAATGAAGCTCACTTTATTTCTGATTTATGTTCAACGATGTATTGGCTTCAACATATGGAACGTTTTGAGACACTCCTGCTTCCTCTGAACTTTTTTTCTAACAATTAAATAAGTTTTTTTCTTTTGTGTGGATTTGCCAATGCCTAGGGCAAATATTTGGTCAACATTTAAGCCAAAATCAAGGGTGGAAAAAGTGGTTCCATCCTTCTTTTGTATTGCTACAAATATTCATGCCACCACACAACGAAAATTGATTAAATTTTTTTTTCCTTTTTTTTTGGGTGGGGAGGGGGAAGCTATATCACTGTTGAACAGAAGAGTGGCCTTATCTCTAGGTTAGATATATAGAAGAAACAAACCGAGAGTTAAATGGATTTAAACAAAACCTCATTTAAACAGACGATAATCAATATGAAATACATCCAATTTTTTTTGTTTTCTTAAAGACGTATTTGGAGTATGTGAAAACAGCAGGCATGTGAGATTAAAGATAAACTTGAATAGTCAGACACTTTAGACTGGAGGCCATTTTCTGGTCCTAAGGAAAAAAAAATATAAAAAACATATAAGTGATTAAAATACAATTGCCAGTGCAATATAAGTAAATAAGCACTAGTAGTATGTGATCTAAAGTGCCAATCTAAGACGCAAAGCTCAGAGAACTACTGGGAAGTTATATTGATGTAGAGACCCTATGAAAAGGTTTGCTCTTTTCAGTAGGTTAGAAGCAGGATTCTTTGTGAGAATTTGTGTGGATTGTTGCCTGTGCCAAATCCAGTAGATACATTTTTAAAAAATCCTGTGCATTATGGTTGTCCCTCTGGTACCTTTTACAAGCAATAACTGTACTTTAAAGAGAGAAACTATAATGTGTGTATTAGCAATTTTCTCACAACCTACCATTTCTGTATATGAGCTGTACCATTAAATGGCCAGAATTAATAACATTAAATGATCCTGAGTGCACATTCGTTAATAATCAGAAAGAAATGGATTCCAGTAGAAGGCTTAAAATTAAGGAACTTTTTTATTTCTGGCAGGCAATAGATAGGAAAAACTTAACTGAGCCAATGCAAAAATGTCAAGTTGTTGTTATCAGAATAGTAAAAATGTTATGGAAACATGTTTGTTATTGATTTATGATGAGGAATGACTTTTTTGCTTTTGCTTTTTTGCTTTGGAAATTACAGTGTCAGGAAAGAAACTCGACATGAGTCTCCCTTTCTTCATCTGCTATGATTTTTTTCCCTTTTTCTTGTGTTGCAACTTATAGAATGCCCTCCAACACAACTTGGAAAATTCATTGCTTGAACCTGTCAAAGGTCATGACTGTCTGTAAAAATTCAGAGAAGACTTGATTTTGGTTTTAATCTATGTACCAATCGCTTCTATTGGACTCAGCACAGAATTTAATTGGATTCACTCTCAGGATAAGATCTTTCCACTCACAGCTCTGCAAATTCCTTTATCCATTATTATGTATTCATATATTATGTATTTAAAAAGTGTTGAAGTAAGTTACCTATACTTATGGCAACCAAACTTCAAAACTGCAAGGGAAACTTGTTACTATTCTAAGGGTTTAAAAATAGCACTACAAAGGTACACGAGTACAGTAGCTATTGATATTGTGGTTTCATGGCAGCAGAATTTATATTAGATTCTTATTCTCATCTCACTGTTTTGATCAATCTCCCAATAAGTAAATTTCATTAACATGCAGTCATCTGTACCTCTCTTAATGCACAACCCAACACTCCTCTCACAGGGTGGATTATATTAAAGGGAGGTTATATTTACTATGTGTGCTGCACAGAAGAGCTCACTCTGCCCACAGTCCAACTCCCAAACACCAAGTGATCATTTTAGCTCAATGTCAGCTGTATGTTAGAAGAATCACTGTGACAGATAGTTTAACTCATGCTTGGTACCACTCTAGCATGGTTACAGACTTTTTTCCCCAGCATTGTTCAGAAGTAGGACTCAGCTTGCCTCTGCCTCAGTGCTACTTGATACAATTGTGTGGGTTTGGACAAACACTGCAAATTTAACAACATTGCAGATTTTGTCTTGACACTTCAAACTCAGTGAGATTTTCCATGGTCTTTGATAGAGCTCAGATTTCACTGTTTCACTGTAGCTGTCAGGCGGAAAAAGAGCTTAATGATTAAATAAGACTCTTGTTCTTCTGTCTTCTGAAAGAAGAGTTATTGAGACACTGAGTAAAAAAGCAAGAGGGAGTGACATTATGTGGAAGACAATGTCACTGACACATGAGATAGGAGCTCAGAATTAGAACTACAATTTTTGATAGTAATTAATAATTTGAAAAATATGATTCATAAGTGGACGATGATTTTCCTCATTCTAGACTTTCTCATTTTCAGATATATATCACATCATTCTTTCACTAAATTTTATTTTCAGTGCCACAAAAATCAGCAGATGCTGCTTACAACTGTTCTAGTTTTTACACTGACATAAAAAGCTAATTTGAAATTAACTTTAGTGAGCACTATTTGCTCAATTATAGCATGGAGCTGTAAGGGAAAATGGCAAGTTATGACTGAGGGTTTGTTTTATACGATCCAAGCACCAGTTCTTGAGGGGTTTTGCAAAACCACTGAGGTTTCTAGAAAAAAAAAATTATTCCTTCTTCCTCTGGCTCTTATTTATGTTCATAAAATAATTAATTTTTTCCAGATCTCTAGCACACAGTGTAACATTTGCTTTCTGGGTTGTCTGAAATTCTGCTTTCTTGAAAGACACACTTCTAGGTAAAGCCATTACAATTGGTATGTAGAAAGATTCCCTTGTGTACAATGTATAGGACCAAAATAATTTGGGGTGCTGAGGACAACTGTAAGAATAGTTATTTGTCATAGCAAGGTGAAACACCTAGACCTAAAATTGAAGAATTGACGTTCAAATGTTTCATTAGTACCAATACATAAACAAATGCAGGACAAAGTTTCTATTTTTCAATTTAGGCTTACCTGTTTTTAGTTGCTGTGTTGCTTCAAATCCACTTATGTGTCTCAGATCCCCTGCATGGTGACTTACTGTACTAATGGTAGAATGTTAATATTCAATTACACACAAAGTGTTTGTGCACAAGACCTGACTTTGCACACACACTGCAAAACAGATTATACTGAATTTAGCTGTTTCTCATATATCCTGCAGAAATCATATATTACATCTTGACTAGCTACATAAATACCCTTTCACAGTAGCTGCTTATATACATATTTTTGGTTTGCATATGCATTCTTATGATATTAATGTCTGTTTCAAGTTTGTTTCAATGTTTGGTTAAAATAGTGCCTTCTGTTCAAGGCACTGCAGTAAAATAAATAAATTCTCTGTCCACAGCAGAACTGGAATGGTTAATTTTGTTGATTATCTTCAAGATACTAGAAATTCCCATCAGCTTGTCCCTGTATATTTTGGACTTAGCAGTAAACTTAAAATAGGATTCAAATAATAAAGCCTATGCCCATATTTGTATATAAAGCATCTAGGCATTCTGGGAAACATTACAAGCATCAGTTGCTGGAAAGCAAACAAAACCCTCCTGACCCTTTCCCATGCACATGCATGTTTAGAGAAGGAACTACTGCCTTCTTCCACCAGATCTGCATTTTGATTGAAGTTCCCTCATCCTAATTTTCAAATAAATGCAGAAGAGTTTTGTGATCTTATAGTATATCCTATATTCTTTATCCATTTCTATCTGCTGCACCTAAGCCCTCAAGAATCTACTACATGTGTGCGGATATGTGAGCAGACACTTCAGTGTATTAAAACTGTAGCTGCATTCAAGCACAGTCGACTCCTGAGCACATTACTGTCCTTAGAATAAATAAGCATACATGACATTACAACATGCACCATAAGTAACTTAGATTACAACTCATTTAAATAATATTTCTAACAAGCATTTTTAGTGGAATGTCATCATTCTACCAACAGGATTAACCTATTAACAAATGTTTGGTTTTTCCCTGTATCTCTATATTTTTCTTTCTGGAATGGTACATTGTTGCACACAGAACACATGTAACATTCAAAGAGTGGATTAAAAGTCAGAAAAGGGAGCAAATAACATAAATAACCTTTCAAATATGGAAATTTCCAGTGTTTGCTGCCATGTTCGTAGCCAAGATTTCACATATGTCTTCTACATGAGCAAGGGAAAATACAAGGGAGGTGGGGCAGTATCATATTCATATGATATTCATGTTGAAAGGGACATGAACTACAGATAATATTTTATTGACTGTATTATAATTCAGAAGAAGTTAGGTTTTGATCATGAAAACATCTCATGGTTGGACGCAACTGAACAAGCCAATAACAATCAAAAATCTTTCAAGACGGTAAGTTTGGAAAAAATACTGATCCAAAATAACTGTTCTGGATATAACTAATGGCATAGTTGCACCAAACTACCATGCTGAATGAAAGGCTTAGACTCACTGAAATATTGGTTTGTCTGTAAGCATTCATATAAACCTTAGTGAAAAAAAAAATACATAGACAATGGATATTTTTATGCAATTTTGATATTACCAGTATAATGCCATTATCATAGTTTAAAATTACAGGATCATGGTGGCTAAGAAGGTCCTCTGAAGGTTTTCTAGTCCACCTTCCTGCTCCAAGGAAGACTAACCTCCTGGTAGTGTCAGAGTGCTTATGTTTTTGTCAGGTGATAAAAATCTTCAGCAATGGCAATTCCACAGCCTCTCAGGAGAATCTATTTCAGCTCTCAAGGACTTTCATCGTGGGAACCCACCCCACCCTCACCCCTAGTATAAATTAAAACATACCTTTAAATCTATCCATCCAAATGTTACGGAGTTTTTTTTCAGTGTTGTCTCAAATAGAAGCATGATGCATCCATTTTGAAAGATAGCAGTCCAAGTAATAAATCTTTGCTAGTAATCAACCCATTGGGGCCACACAGGAAGAATTAATGACAATCTATTGCACTGAAAAAGCATTTGGCATTTAAATTGGCTGTCCCGCTCTCCATCTCACTGACATTATTGTTTCCTGGTCAAGAACTCTACACTTAGAACCTCGGCTCACCAGCTGGGTGCCTACCGTGCATAATAATGCATGTCAGTAAAGAAAATGTTACAGATAATTTTATTGATTATATGAACTGACAGACAGTATTTCTGTTCTCAAAAAACTTTGGTTTCCAATAAACTTTTGTTTCCAGTCTTTTTCATACAGAGATTAACAGCAGCACAGGACTCAAAAAAAATGCCACTCAAATGATATTTGTTGATTTAGCCTGCTTTTATGCTTAAGGCCGCAATATTTAATTGTCTGTCTCTCTACAAGCTACACTGTAGGTATGAATGTAGTTTGCAATATGTAGACCATTGGCAAAAAAGGAAAGGTCAATCTATCTCCACCTACAGTGGTTGGCCATTTGATTTCAGCTTTGGGATGAAAACAAGTATGTTCAAGATTACCAGAGGATTGATACTAATACTACAGGGTTTCCATCACAGTTATCTTCACAAGACAACACTGGAGCCCAGCTTATGGTTTTTTACCCCTTTACTTACATACCATAAACAAGGTACTCACTGTTTCGCCAGCCACCCAAAAAGGTTCACAACCTGAGTGACTATTCATTCCTGCTGCTCACCCACACATAGATCTGTCTGATTTTAGATGGAACTGTACTCAGAGGTGTCATTTGTGTGCTGTCAATAAATGAACCTTTTCATCCTTCCTCAGTTTAGCACTTCTCTTTCCAAAACAAAAATTCTCCTCCCTGGCCTTTCCAGGAGGTGAGTGGGTTGCCCTGTTCCCTTCTGCTTTTGTTTCTTCCGTGATGTGATGTGCTGTGCCATGCTTGCAGGACCATCAGCTGGCTCTTCTTCCTGACTTTCAGAGGATTGTGAAGTAAACTTCTTTATGCTTTCTCCACACTCTGGAAGATGCCAGGAAGCCCAGAGGCTTTCTGTTTCATCCTCCTTTCCTCAAGGCAGATGGGATAGGGAAGAGCAAGGCTGACAAAGACATCTGGAAAGGATCTGTCTACCTCACTGTTGCTCAAAACAACATTCAGTCAGGATTATGTAAAGCACATTCAAAGCAGCATCTTATTCAATTCAGATGAACTTAAGATTCAACTCAAACATTTAACACAATTCTAACTCCCAGTCTGCTGCCTATATCATCCATTCATCTAAATCAAAACAAAGGAGACAGACTGTAACTCTGGGCAGCATCTTTGTTTTGCAACAATTTATTTTTGGTTCCACTCATATTCTTTAAGTGAAAACCAATATTGTTGACCACTGAATACTTCCAGAAGACACAATTAACTCATAACTCATATAAAGGAAAGATAATGGAAGAACATGTAATACAAGTAGCAATTCTGAAAAGTTCAGTTTCACACAGTTTAAAGTGAAATTAAATTACGTTTGCTCTGATTTCAGTATATCTCAATAAGTGGATTTCAGAACAAACTTTAATGAAAAAGAAAAGACATAAAAGGTGTGGCGTGGATGTGTGTTTGAGAGAGAGATAGAGAGGGAAGAAAAGGGTGTTCCTTGCTTGAAACAAAGTATTAATTAGTTGAGCGTGTCAGCCTTAGGAAATTATATAGACCAGTCAATATGAAAACCATTATATCACATATACTTATCTATTTCAGGTGACCTGGTAAATCTGTCACTCCTTGCAAGTTCAAATTCCTAAGATTTCCTTCAAATTCTTCAATCTACTTATTACAGAAATCATTCTGATATTGCATTAATAAATACTCTAAAACAGCTGTAACGCAGATCCTGAAATTCATGGATACATAGGTTTTCACATCACTGTCTCTTCTGAACAAAAGCTTCAACTAGAAGCTGACTAACTGGATCACATTTAGATACCTTCAAAAGTTTCATGGTAAATGTGTAGGCAAGTTAGTACAGTCACAGTTAGTCGGTGCTATGAAACTACTTGATAATCAGATAAAGAGCATGGCAGGTCATTCTGCCCTGGTATAAAGAGATCAGAAACTTTTATGTCCCCAACTCACCAAGGATACATAAACTCTGCCTTACTGAGATTATTTTTGTTGTAAGAGAACATAACTAATTCATCTGTTCTAGAATAACTGAGGTAAGTTTCTGCACGGGAACTATTTGAGGCATACCCTTCATGCAGTTTTCTGCAGAGAAAAACCCAGCATACTCTCCTTCACTGAAGTTCAGTACTGTCTTTAAAAGGGCTTTTACAGCTGTTTTATAGGAACAAGAAAGATCATTAAAGAGTGAACACTACTAGTAACATTTCCATTGAAGTGTACTTTACAACAGAGAGGGGACCGTTCCAGCTTTTTTTCAGATAAGACAAAAAAAAGTACAGAAGAACGAAAAGATTCTCTTGGTTATGCAAGACTCTTGTCTTGATTTGTGGCCAAGTCTGGATCATAATCTCTATGATTTCAAAATATCGTGTTGGAAATTTCACTGGAATATTAATAAACAAATAGCTGTACTGATGGACTGCAACTTCCCTTATTCTGCGTGCAGCCTCCATACTACTGGAGAATAGATTTGATTATAGTATTCATCAATAGTTGTGAAAAGCCTGAATGGAAAAATTGTAAACAGATAAAAAAAAACATTAAACTGAAGGATTCAATTTTTCTGTTGAGGGTTCAGTGATACCTAACAGAAAACCCTCAAATCATGAATGGATCCTCCTTTCTGATTTCTGTCGAGAAAAAACTGTAACTTGATAGGTAAAGCACAAAGTGCGAAGACTCAAGTTCAAGATCCAGTTCTACCAAATTCTCTCTTCTGTGTGTTTATTAGGTATTTTTTGTATGTTTTGTATTGGTATGGAACTAAAACCAAACATTTCAAAGACTCAATTTTCCATAAAACAGAATCCTTATTTCCTTCCCAGGATTAAAATGCTTTTTCTTGACTTCTGTTGAACTCCAGTAAAGACAGACATTTGAGAGTTTCATTCTCCACCAACATGCCCTTTAGAATCATAGAATCATAGAATTAGCTAGGTTGGAAAAGACCTACAAGATCATCCAGTCCAACCATCCGCCTACCACCAATAACCCCACTAAACCATGTCTCTCAACACAATCTCTAAACGTTTCTTCAGCACCTCCAGGGACAGTGACTCAACCACCTCTCTGGGCAGCCCATTCCAGTGCCTGACCACTCTTTCAGAAAAGTAGTGATTCCTAGTATCCAGCCTAAATATCCCCTGGCACAACTTGAAGCCATTCCCCCTCGTCCTGTCACTAGTTACAAGAGAGAAGAGGCTGACACCCAGCTCACCACAGCCTCCCTTCAGGTAGTTATAGAGAGCGATAAGGTCTCCCCTCAGCCTCCTCTTCTCCAGACTGAACAATCCCAGCTCCCTCAGCCGCTCCTCATAAGGCCTGTGCTCCAGACCCCTCATCAGCCTCAATGCCCTCCTCTGAACACGCTCCAGGGCCTCAATGTCTTTCTTGCAGTGAGGGTCCCAAAACTGGACGCGGTACTCAAGGTGCAGCCTCACCAGTGCTGAGTACAGAGGGACAATGACTTCCCTACTCCTACTGGCAACACTATTTCTGATACAAGCCAGGATGCCATTAGCCTTCTTGGCCACCTGGGCACACTGTTGGCTCATGTTCAGCCGAGCATCGACCAACACCCCCAGGTCCGTTTCCTCTGTACAGTCTTCCAGCCACTCTGCCCCAAGCCTGTAGCGTTGCCTGGGGTTGTTGTGGCCAAAGTGAAGGACTTAGCACTTGGTCTTGTTGAACCTCATACCATTGGCTTCAGCACAGAGATCCAGTCTATCCAGATCTCTCTGTAGGGCCTTGCTAGCCCCAGGTCGATCAACGCATCCTGCCAGCTTGGTGTCATCTGCGAACTATGATATCAGGCCAGAAGAGTGCCTCATGTAGCTTGCAAGCTCATTCATATAAAATAATTGGCTATGATACATGGCTGAAGTAAATACACAGCCCCAGCTGTGGTAGACAACAGCATATTAATATGAAATGAGAGGAAATTTCAAGCATTTCCAAATAATTAAAAAAAAAAAACCACTAAATCACCTATAATGAGAAAATACCTTGTACTGGGTCCACTTCGAAGTATAATCTTGGAAGTTCAAAGCCTTATCTAATCTTGAAGATGAATGTACCCATTACATAGCATTGCTGTAGCATTGCTGTCCACAGGCTCCAGCAACAGAAATGTTTTCACTCTGATCAAGATAAGTATTTGTAGAGAGTTCATTTGGTATATATCTTTAATTTGTCTAAAGAGAATGAAAAAGATAAAATATGTTGTACTATCTCCTTCTAAATATTGACTTTTTGAACTAAAATTACTGATAATAAGCAGTGTTTTTTCCTCTCTGCTTTCATTCTGGGATTTCAAAAGTGAGAAATTTCCACTCATTATCAGCCAAGCAATCATTACTTGGCAGTCAGTAGGGTCAGTGTCACCAAAAGCAGTATTTGCTTGTGAGGAACCTTTGTCTTCCTTCTCAGAGTGCACATTTTTACCTGATTATTTCCTCATGATCAGCTGCAGTCATGTTGGTTGAAAACAGCACAAATATCCCAGAAATGAATCATAATTCAGAAGGAAAAAAAATAAACATCCAACTGGCAATAAGCTTGTTTCTTGTCTTTTTTTTTTCAGTCTCAGAAGATGGAAGCATTGTAACACAAACACTTTTAGTTTCTTCAGGTCCATGAAGTCAATAATTTAATCTAAACCATATTTACTGTGCAAAGTGTCTACATGAATGCAACACTGTGGGTGAGAATTATATACCCTCTCTCAAGTCAAAATTTAGTTTCTCAAAGCACAGTTATTTGAGGCAAAATCCTGACACAACTAGATGACCACTTGAGTTTGCAGATGCTTCTAATCAGCATTTTTATAGAAACTCAGAGAGATACGGAAAGACCAAAAAACTAGGTAAACGCATGCTCCGCTAGACAAAATCAAGTAACTATAGTATTACATTAGATCTAAAAACTCAGTTCTTTAACAATCAGGATCAGGGCAGAGGGAAGATGAATTTGGAGATAAATACAGAGGCTCTAATACATACCATCATATTAATTCTGTTTCACAGTGAAATGTCTTTATTTCTGTATGACTCCATTCTCATTTGAAAGTTATGTTCTAGGTCACGGCAGTTATCTATAGTTGCTTGTGGCAAACACTGTTTCCCTCAGTAGTGCCCTATGACAACGTTTTCAATCAAGGTTTCATCACAGTCTTTAATGTGACGGTTGAACAAATGACCACATGGATTCTGACTCACTTTAAATAATTTACATGTATTATTTAACTGACTCACTTTGGTTAAAGATGTAGATTTAATAACAGGCATTAGCACAAGGTTAGAAGTATGTTTGCCCCAATATCCAAGTCTTACAAGGGAGTGGGACAAAAGCTAGACCTGCTCTTCTGGACACCCAATGATACTAAGTAAATGATTTTGATTATGCCCATGAACTCTGACTCTAGTGTGCCCAGGACACCAGAGGATCCATCTATAATGGCAGTGCAAATGTACCTCACACATGTAGGCAAGCCCACACAAATCTTATGCTCAAGTGCATCAAGTCTGAAACTTTCAGTAGTGTCTCCAGTGTGCTCAGCAAAGCTGGCCTTTTCCTAAAGCATCTGTCTCTGTGCATGAACAACATACATCTGGATTTCCAACACAGAAACGCAGCAGTTCTAGGCAGTGCTCTTGCAACATATAGGGTGATCTTAGCTGTTTAGGGTCATTTTTTCTATGGATAAGGACTGAATGTGCCTCAGAATAAATATGCACGTAATACTTTTGATAAAGTCAGCACTCTAGGATCACTTCCAAATAAGCTGTTTAAAACACTCATTATTGATGGAAGATTCATGAACTGAGAACTATTTGAACTCTAATACATCTGATCATTTTATGCTTGTAATGACATGTCTTCAGCTTACAAAGATTATTTCACATCACTGGAAGTGCATCTAGAATGTAGTTTTGTAAAAAAAAATAACAAAAAAATGATGATGACAGACCTGCTGAAGAGAAAATGAGGTTACTGCAGTTTTTGCTCAGAAATTGAAAAAACGTGTTCCAGAAAAAGGCATTCTGGCTGATGAGTTGGTGTACACTGCAAATCCAAGAACAGTACTGAAATTGGAGCTAAATCATGATAAAGATTTTATAAGAAGTTAATTCTTATGACAGTTGAAGTGGACCTTGCAAAACATTTGACAAAACAAGCCTCCCATGCAAAGCTGTACTGCTTCTCATGTCTCTTGCAAGCAAGAGTTGCAGAAAATTAGATGGCAGAGGTGGAACTTATGAGTTGACACTGTTTTGCATATGAACAACAAGTGAAGCGTCTTGAGAAGGTGAAAGCTGAAAAAATCTTTTTTCAAGAGACAAAACATATTTACCTGATAGAGGAGAGAGGAGTATGTCTCTCAGTACAGCTCTGAAGGGTCTGCAGATGTGTGCCTACTTGGAGATAAGAACAGCCTTGAAGCAACATATAGGCAGCGAGAAAAGAGATGCTTTCTCTCTCCTTACCACAGTAATAAAGTTCGTTCTGTGAGTATTAGAGTAATATGGAAGCCAAACAATTTGGAAAAATGTCATATTAACTACAAAACAATATAAAACAAACAACAGCAACAAAAAAAAAACCAGCATTAACTCTGTTTAAAACAAAATGGTCGGACATCCCTCCTTCAAATGTTTACAAAATACCACCTGTTCTGCAAGTTCCAACATACAGTGTGAACATCCCGCTATATTTGTGCAAAAATCTGGCATAAGGAGTCCTCACAGTGATGTATGCCTAAAGCTACAAAAATATCTGGACTCATCATCTGATACTGACTTCAGAGTTATCACTCAGTTTTGCCTGTGGAATATTTTCTATAGCTGCTAATGTGGAAGAACCTCAGCTGACCTTTTCAGTCTCAGGAGGAGCACACAGGACTGTTATTGTAAATTAACCTGTGCCTGCAAAACACTCGAATTTGATACAGCAATAGGTTTCAGGGGCTGAGACAAGAAAAAATCACCAGTGTCTTCTCTGTTTATGTTGAAGGAAAGAAAAATTATCTTTTCAGAGCAGAAATATATTTTAATTTAAGATCATTTGCAAGATAATTTACCTTTTCTGACATTATCTTTAACCCTAGTTTCTCATACTCAGTGTTGTCATATGCTAGTAAATATAGACAAATTCTCCATTGTAATATTTCATCTTCAAAATCAATTGTGCTGGTGCTACAAAAAAGCAAGGCTGGAGACTTTGTTCTTCTTAAAGCAGGACAGTGTGGGTATTCGACAGACATAAACTTCCAGTCAAGATGGATATTTTTCCACCATCTTATTGAATTCTGATGTGTACTTCTGAGACCCGATTTATTTATGCACTATGCCTGCTGAAGCACAGGATAACTCAAGAGTCAAAAAGCACAGTTAGGTAGAAAAATTGCTTAGTAAAGTATTGTCTCACTGATAAAAAAAAAAAAAAAAAAACCTACTTTTTGGTAAAAATGACATCTTTCCTGTTTGTGCTGTGTGCAGAACATAATTTAACATTTAACAAGTAATTTAATTAGCATTCACACTTCTAAAATGCTTCATTTCATTCTCCCAGTGAAAACTTGTCAAATACAGATTTGACTCCACATATCCTGTTTCAGCAAAAGCTGTAATTATTAGGCCTTAATCCATAGCAGTCAAATCCACAAATTTGCACTAAAGAATATGTATGAAAACCAGGAAACAGAAATTGGAACTTAAAATCAGATTTCAGAATAAATGTCAGCTATGGACATCTGAACTGAAAACGAGATAAGCCTTTATAGCCTTGAAAATTTATCCGAATGGTTAGCAGCTCACCCAGTGAACAGAGTTTTCTAAAAACAGACAAGAAGTTTGGCTTATTTTAACAGTTCAGTATTTTTCACATTGCTTTTATTTTGCTGATGTTAAAATTACTTTCAGAGGAAGGTGCACACTTTCTATACAGGAATTTCAATCCCTTTAAGAAAAAGGAATAATTGTGATTCTTCATCACTCTGTTTTTTCACACAACCCAGAGCAGCTCCCGGGTCACTGGGACTCCTTCCCAGAAACACTTTATGTTCCTCAGTAAAAGACTTCTTGTTCCACCTTTCTCTAAGTCTGGAATTCACACACACAGGCAACCTGGCTCAGTGTTACTAAAATACACCACAAGAGGAAGCATCCGTAGGACCAAAAAGTGCCTAGTGCCTGTATAGTAGAGCTTAGCAGGGATTTCACTGACAGTCTCACTGAGACACACATGTGGCCAGTTGGACTATATGAAAGAAGGGGCAGATAAGAGAATGTTAAAAGGTATTTTACCAGGCAATAGTCATTTTGTTTTGTTTTGTGACACGTTTCTAAAAATATTCATTGCATTCACTCAAAGATCATGCTGATTTCTACAATACTATTTTCTTAAACCTCCCTTGCATTCCCATGCATATGCATGAACATATACACCTCTCTTCTTCAGATTTTACTGCTGCTATCAACACCAGAGACAATTCGTCAGAGCCAGCACACTACACAAGTGCAAGTACCCTCCATAACAGTAAATACTAGTCTTTAAGTAAAGGCGATTTTAGTGTTGAATTTATTTTGTATTTACATTAATGAAACCATTTATACAAAACATTTTTTTTACAAAATGGAGAACACAGTTGTAAATTATTAATCAGACTGTCAGTATGATGATTCCAGGTTATCAATGATCCAGCAGGAAACAGAAGTTGTTCATGTTCTTTTCTAGTATGTATATTCTCTTGGGATTCTCTAAACAGTAAGTATTCTTTTTCTCTGACCCTTGCAAATTCATCATCAGCTCTTTTGTACTAATGAAGTCTGGCAAGGAAACTGATTTTGACCTTCCTATACTTAACACAGAAAAATATTAGTCATCTAATCTTTGTTCTCAGCAAAGAATGTTTTAGCTATATAGATACATAACCTTAATATCTTCATACTGAAACTATTGTGGCCCTTGGAAGCTTCACATGGGAGTTTTATGAAGCTTCACTTGAAGGGTTTCAGAAATATTTTCCTCAAAGGACAAGGTTCTCTGCTTGAATGGTAGCTTTCAGAGACTCCATTAGGCTTTTTCCTTATTCCAGATGTAAGATGATGTTTTTACACCTTGTCAGAAATGCGTTCTCCAGACAAAGTTGGTACATATTGTTTGCAGTGACCTTCATTTCACAGCTGAGACTGGCAACTTTAACATGTATAAGGTACTAAAAAAAAACCGCCCTTTTGTATAAAGCCTCCCTATATCACTCCTTGGCAAGTATTGTGCTACAAAGGGCAGAAAGAACCTCTCTGCCTATCTCTCAGAAAAGGGATGTGGCTCATGCTCTTGCAGCTGTCAGCAGTGCTGACATCACGAGCTACTTGCACTTTTCTGTATGTTGAAAAACAAGCTGAGCCACAGGTCTGACAAAGTCACAGTCAAAATCGTACCTTTGGTTTCTAAAACACAAGCCACCAGAGGACTAAAACTCATCCCAGTATAGATGGGATTTCACTTCTCCTCTTCTAGAATACCTACCTGCATAGTTAGGTTGGCAGCAGCAATTTATTCTGAAGGATACCATGTTCTCCAGCTGACCATGTTATGCTGCTCTGCCACCTCTGCAGTCATAAATAGGTTGCAGCAACCCTCAATATTATTCAACCTCGAAGTCTTCACCAAGCTGTTACACTTTAAATTTATAATTGACTAAACTTTTTCTCCTGTATCTTTTCTTCAACTCACATTAAATTCATAGACTTAAATGCAATTGGCCCCAGCAAGGTATCATCCTGTTACTGGTCATGACCTGATATGGAGCTGACAGGGTACATGTAGCTAAACATCTGCCTAGAGATTTGAATGAGGTGATAATTCGGCACACCAAATGCTGTGTTATATGTTCTTTCTCAGTTTGTACAGTATGTACACAAAGAAGAATTGGCGTCAGGTAGAGCTTGTGCTCCACGTGCCAAAATGCTGCACAGCTGCATTTTCCCCAGCTTAATGCAATTTGTTTTTCCAGAACATATTCCATATGGTTTAGCAATGAGTTTATTCTAACTGCCCCCTTCTGGTACTTCAAGGTTTTATTGATAAGCACCAAAGTGCCTTTTTTTTCCTTCTCAAAGTGGAACAGGCGACACTCTGGGGCAGATGAAGAGAAACACTGAATAGTATTTATGTTGTATTAGAACTCCAGCATGGACAGAGACTGGCAGGGGAGGAGGGAGAGGAGACAAAAAGCAGACTGGCAAGATGAAGGAAATGTCCACAGTCTGATAACAAGGATAAATGTCACCATGGGGAAGGGTGAGGGGAAAGGAGGACAAGATCAGGAGGAAAAATGAAACATCAGCAGTGAACCAAATGTCAGCTAGAACTGAAATTTTAATTCACAACATCCATCAGTACAGGCAGAAAAGTTGATCAATTTAAAATTAAGATACCAGTTTCAATACTCAGGAGTTAATTTTCTTACCCTTCTCAAACAAAACAAAGGAGGTCTCATCCCTGTGGGTCCCTTACAATTCAGGATACTCTATGATTCTAAAAAAGCAGAAGAAAGAGTTAAGAAACTGGATGCAATTAGTATAAACTATATTTTGTTAAACAGTTGCAGGGTGAGAAGCAGGGTTTTGGCACAAGATCTAGTAGAAAGATGATTGTTTGATTGCCTTTGCTGAAATTCCAATCTCAAAAATTTTTTAAAAAATTAGAAAATAGGGCATTTTAGTAGTGCACGTAAAATAACCAGAGGCCAGTATCATACAACATGATTGTATTATTTCAGAACAAAAGTCATACTGAAGTCACATGGATTGTTATCTGCCAGAAAATGTGGAGAAGGGAAGGGAGGGAAGGGAAGAGGTAGGAGGTGAGAGTGAGGGAAAGAAGAAGGTATCTTGTGCATTCCCCAAATGGCCCTCTGCTATCCAAATAGCTATTAGAGATGAGAAAAGAAACATCTTGTTGAGGGCAAGGCTATCTTTTGACCAAATGGACCATTAACATTCATAAGAATTAAAGCTAGAAAATTGCAGTAGAGCAGGAGAGGATATTATTATGCAGGCCATTCAACATCTGAAACCCCAGCTCTCAAATCAGACTAAGACTGTGCTTTAAAAATATCCAAAGTGCATATTGCCCCAAAATAAACAAAATAACAAGATAAGACACTGA
The DNA here is from genome assembly GCF_002078875.1 of Numida meleagris. Classification (NCBI taxonomy): domain Eukaryota; kingdom Metazoa; phylum Chordata; class Aves; order Galliformes; family Numididae; genus Numida; species Numida meleagris. The sequence continues at coordinate 101,743,945 of NC_034409.1, forward strand.
CAGATGACAAGCTGGCAATGATGGTAATACTCTGGTTTTCTTCTGCAGGATGTTATTGCTGTATCTGATAACAATCATGCTAACAGTTTAAAAAAAAAGAGGAAAGACATTGGGAACCTCGCTACCCATGATGAGCAATGACAAATAAAAAGAACATTTCCAACCAAAGTGTCAGTATGAGAATGGGGGAACTGTCTAAATGGTCACTCCAGAAACATGAGCTCTGGACTTTTGGAGGAAATTAATGAATGTGCATAGATCCAGCTGTTACCCCACAGGGTTTTCCATTCCCTACCCATGCCCATGTCCTGACCTCATCCCAGTTCCCTATCGCAATGAGAAATAATTGCTCACTGTGTCCACCACTGACAAGAAGGAAACCTGGGCATGCAAGCTGGAAGGAAGCTGCAGGACAGAGTGGCCAGGTTTCTGAAACTTCAGCATAACCCAAGAGAACAAGTAGGAAATGAATCATCCTGTTAATTTCTTGTAAGGAAAAGAAGCAGCTAGGGTGATTGGAGAGAAAACACATTTAAACAACCTTTCTTCCTTCACCCTTTCTGGAACCACCAGAAATAAATCTGCAGATGGAAAGTAGTGTTTATAAGGAAACAAGAGAGTCATCAGATTTTGGTAAGCCTTCAAAATCTTAGAGAATTTTTTTTTACTGTAGGAAATTCTGCTGATACTAATTCTCCTACTGAGGCCCCAGGTTAGATCTTCAGTATAATTTGTCCAAGCAGGAATATTGTCTTCCATTACTGTTAGCAAGCACCCAGTGGCCCCGTATATCATTCCATGGTAGCTTGTTACTTAATATTCGCAACCAGAATATTAAAAAAACATACTGAAAAAGGCTTTCCATCAATGTTTTCTTATCAACTCTCTTTCCTTCTCTTCCCTGTCTGTGCTATGCTCACACAAAGATAACAATCTCATAATGGCTGAGGTGGGAAGAGACCTCTGGAAGTCACATCATCCAATACTCCTACTCAAGCAGGGCCACCTAGTCCAACACCCAGGACTATGCCCAGACAGTTTCTGAATATCTTCATGGATGGTGGCATCTCAGCCTTTCTGAGCAACCTGTGCCATTGTCCACTCACCCACACAGCAAAAAAGTGCTTCCCAATATTCTTGTGGGGGCCTACCCAAGGAGACAATTGCTATGTGTTTGGACTGTATGTAACATACATGAGATATATCTATTTCATGTCCTGTGAAAGAGGATTAACAAATGTTAATCAAGTAACAGAGACAGGTCTGATTTAAAGAAAAAATAGTTTTTTTAATTAGATTCTGCAAGTGATATCCAATTATTGTAATCACAGCTGTTCTTCAGCACACTGAAACAAAACAGTCTGTATTTATTTAGTGAGACTCCCATATAAGTCACCAATTAATAAAAAAATAAGCATGTTGTGATGAATTACATCAATAACTTATTTAACTGACTTGGGAACCAAGTGTTCCAAAAATTTCTTTAGAAATTGTGAAGCTCATTTGAATAAATTACAGCTCTTAGAACAGACAAGTAAATCTCTTTTTCACATACTGTGAGACTAATTTTCCCTTCAACTCTGTATTCTGACAAAAATGAAATAAATTCCCTGATATCTTCCTCAGGCCCATTTTCTAAAAGTCACTGCATTAGTACAAAATAACAAGCTCTAGCTATCTTGATATGTTATTGAGGTATGTAATTAAGGTTGTATTGGGATTTGCACTGAAAGTATAGTTAAAGTTCCACTTAGATTTTTACTATTAAGTGTAGTCTCACCATTTGCCATTATATCCATGAGTACAGAGAAATTTTACTGATACATTAAGGCTTTTGAAAGAGAAACAACTTTTAAGTGTTCCTTTTTTTAAGTTTTGCCATTTGGCTCCAGCATCTTCTCTAGCATAACCTCTGCATTCTTCACAGACTTCGAGCTTCTTGCACCCACTTCAGCAATTCAGACACAACTGACTCTGAGAGATTTAAAGTTTCATCCATTCGCTTATTTTGGTACGCACAGATTTTGAAAGAAGGGGAGATTAAACTGTTAGATCTTCGAGCTTTCTGTTACATCTTGCATCTCACATGCTTCTTTCTACTTCTATCACCACAAAATGACCAAAAAAACCCAGCAGCTATAATATTTTGCCTACAGGTCCTGCATATGATTGCTTACCACCCTGTTACATGTTCTGTGATTTGCTTTCCTTTCATCCATGATTAGCAAGCATGACTTGCAGTCACAACTCCAGGCATGCCTCAGAAGGACTGTGGGACTGTGTAAAGACTTTGAGTTCAGCTTTCATTTGGTAGACTAGAAGCTGACAATACATTATCATGATAGTGTACTAAGGTCAAATTTTCATAAGCATGCCTGCATATTTTGTGTGCTTATATGCAAGCTAAAGAAACTGGTAATGTGCATTGTACAGACTTGTACTTCAGATGCAAAAAAATGTAACGTGAAAAAAATGTGTTTTCTTGACTGGCAAGGTGTATGAACTGAAGTAGCCCTGGGTGTGAATGCTATTTTAACTAGTCATTTTTGTAATAACATTGTGTTGATTGAAAATGCAGTCAAGCATCTATAGTACTAATCAATATGTTTCAATAAGATGTCATAACGAAACTTGCCATTGAGAGACTAGGACTAAAGAAATGTCAGTTGTCCAACAAGAATCAGTTCTCTGTTCTAAGTTTCCTCTTCTGCTGGAGGTCAGTAAGGTCTGAGGCTTTAAAGGGACTGTTATATCAGGTCAAATGTTTTCTAACAAAACAGTTTTAGCATTTCAACTTTATGAAGTTTTGCAGAATGTGTGTCTGCTTCCTGCTCAAAGTTTATTCTTACTCAAAATTGAAAATATCCCTATCAAAGAAGTAAATAATCTATAGCACCTAACAAGTACCAGAAGATGGAACTGTTTCAGTGAATAGGATAAGGCATACAAGAGGGAAGGACACGAGGCAACAGAACATTGAGTGCAGACCTTCAGACCCTGAGCTGAGGCCTGGTGCCCGCTGCAGCTCCTCACAAGGAGCGGAGGGGCAGCGCTGAGCTCTGCTCTCTGGTGACAGCGACAGGGCCCGAGGGAACGGCATGGAGCTGCGTCAGGGGAGGGGCAGCTGGGGGTTAGGGAAAGGGTCTGCACCAGAGGGCGGTGGGCATGGAACAGGCTACCCAGGGCAGTGGGCACGGCCCCGAGTACTGGAGTTCAAGAAGCATCTGGACACCACTCTCAGGTGTATGATCTGTTCTTTGGGTAGTCCTGTGTTGCATCAGAGCTTGCTCTTGAAGATCCTTTAGAGTCCCTTCCAATTCAGGATGTTCTATGATCCTGTGTTATGAGCTACATAGAGCTCAGTCTAGCCTTGCCCAGATGGAAGAATGGGAGCATAGTTTACCTAAAAGTTAACTCCAAGGAGGTATCGGAACTTAAAAATCAGCTCTGAAACATGCAGTCTGACATACTTAAACTCAGTTTCTATTGAAAATAAACTACGTTGTTTCAATCAATTTTCAGATGGAAAGTTGAAAGTTTGGGGAGTTTCAATAAATGTCAAAATATTCCACGGTAAGAGAAAAAGGAAAACTAAAGTAAGGCCGGACCAAACAATGTATGACCAATTGCAGTACTGATCACTTGATGGATTCAGAGATTAAATTGTTCCAATAGATGAGATCTGCAAAAGAATTATATCTACTTTCACTTTATAAACCTGTTATGACTGTAAATAACATTGATCAAGTCTTATTCAACACTGAGCGGCAACCTGGTGACCAAAAGTATATTAACATTGCAGCTAGGCTACAGTTTTAATTTCCTATTATTTTACACGACAGTTATTTATGAAAACAGCATTCCAGTCACAGCCAAAGGATTACAGTCTGATTTTAACAACATGAAGGTGCACACAGTATAACTGCCTCTGTACAAGTTATATAGTGGAAGATTAAGCTCTAGAGCACATTTCATGTTAGGCCCTCACTTTACAGTTTTATTCTTTATTCTACCTGCATTCAGGTAGGTTTTCGTATTTTATGTATGTTTAAGCTGTTGCTCACAGCTAGAGCCTATGTTTACCTATGTTTCTGCTGCAAAAAGAGACAAAAAAGTATTGAAAAAATCCTACAGTTAAATTAGACTCATACCCACAAAATAAAATCTCTCAGCTCTTTATAGGATCAGTTCATCTTAAATTTTAATCAAAAGAAGCTACCACTCCCTCCACATTTTTCTTCAGCTGAATATTCCAAGGAACCACAGTTCCTGTGGAAAAAAAACAAAACAAAACAAAACAAGCTCATGAGCCCATTTGCCTAATTTTCACATCCTTGTACAGCACCATCCCAGACACACCTCCTAATGTTATTACAAGCAGAACTTTTGCTCTTTCCTGGACAGGTAAGATTTACCTTCTAATCTTTTGTCAGAGTTCATCCCTCCAGATTATCTCAATAAAATATAATAGACAGAAACTCTCCCACTACCTTCTCGTTCAAGGCAAACATTCTTATGAAAATGCAACCTTCATCCATTCTTAGACCTTGATCTTCCATTGATTTTCTAACCTCTTGGCATCTCTCAGCTTCTTTTGAACTCTCTTTATTGTTGGCTTAGGCAGATGTGCAGCTTCCCAGTGCCTGGGGCTGGGATTGGAATCCAAAACTATCTTTTTAACACCGTTCTCCAGCTAGAGAGCTCCATCAGATTGAGGTGCTTGCCCCCAAGCAACCAAGTAGCTTTGTCTTCTTTCTCCAGCTCCAACCTGTTTCTTTTGCTTAGGAGCTCTTTTTCCACTACTGCTGTACTTCAAAGATTGGAAACCAGCTGTTGTAGGTCGCATGACTGCCACCCCTCTGTAGCAGTCCCACCACTTGGGGATCAGACTGACCAAACCCATCTGAGAGCTAGGGTTGCTCTTCAGAGCCAGTTTACCCTATGATATCACTATCTTCACAGCTCTAAAGGTTGTTCCTTAGTACAGGAGATACAGCTGAGAGCCTAGTTGCACTGCCACATCATTCTGTATCAGTACTAATGTGGAGCCACCACGGATCCCAGGGAGAAGAGGGCAACTGAACAAAGTTACTCAGCCTTTGGCCTCCCTACAGAGACTGCCAAGTTGCAATGATTGTGTTAGGCTGTGTTCCAGAAAGGCCCTTAATTGTTCATCAAACTTTAACCAGATGAGTAATCTTATTAAAACCATGAACTACTCATGCTTAGAGCTAAATACTTGCTCAAGTGCTCTTTGGATCAAGAACTCAGTGATGTAGATTCTTATCCATTAACATGTGAACTGAGATAACCGAGTCTCCCTCTTTTAGTGTGATAAAATCTCACAAGATTTAAATCCTTGTGTTAGTGGAGTAAGGTTCACCCACCTCTTTGCCAGAGTGCTGCTCCTTGTCACAGCTATAAATCACAAGAAAGTGGCTTGTATCAAGTGCCTAACCCTGAAGACCCATAAAATATGAGCAGTGTTGTTATCAACTGTCAGTTAACTCACAGAGAGTGGTAAAGAAGTACATAGCCAAGAAGTATAATGTATCTTCTGTTCCAGGCAAGCTCTTCGTAAACATAATATTTTAATTACATTAATATTTAGTCTAGCTAAGCTTTCATTACTGACTGTGTTCTGCTTTTTGGAGTTTCAGAATGCTGTTATTCTTGATATTTTCCACTAACTAAACTTTGATTGTTTAAGAAATGCAATACTGCCATCTAGCATCCACAAAATATGAGTAAACTTTCCTCTCAGATTTGCACAGGCCCATGTCAGCTTTATATGAGCTTTGGTGACTGTAGGTTGTGAAAAGGACTAAGCTCCGTCCTTCAGAAAGCTACTTGCTTCCTAAAAAAGTGCTGGGGGAAATACACCTGGAGACTGGAAGAGTTACATTTGCAAGATCAGTTATCTTCATGGCTGTTGTGCTTGCTCCAAAGGGGTCCCAAAGCCAACAAGCAGTTTCAGAGAGCAGCCAGTCCACAGCAAACTTCAGGCAGGACAAGCAGGATGAACCACCCAAGACCCCACAGCCATTTTGTGGCTGGGCTGGGTGGGCACGGGCATGGCAGGTCACCACCATCTGGTTACCCTTAAATCAGTCCCGTGCCTCCTGTGATAGCTTATATGTACATAGTGTATACATATAGTGTACACATACTGTGTATACAGAGAGTGCATACATAGTGTATGCATTATACACAAACATATCACCTATGTATATATGATATATATATATTTATGCACTGAGCATATGTTTATAGGGTATATCCATATATATAGTATGTATATATATGTATGTGTTTGCATGTGTGTCTGTGTTTGTGCGTATATATACAACATGACCCAGAGGTGGCAGCTAGGACACACCTGAAGAGAAACTTACATGGTCTTAGCAGTAGATGTAGCATTAAAGCACACTGCAATTTTCTCAGCCCCAGGGCAGGTTCTCTGGTTTCACAGGGTCGTCAAATCGTTAAATAGGCAAGCTAGAAGGGACCCACAAGGATCCTCAAGTCCAACATCTGGCTCTACACAGGACCTCCCAAAAACTAAATCTTATGTCTGAGAGCACTGTCCAAACACTTCCTGAACTCCAGCAGCTTACTGTCATGACCTGTGGAGCCCCTGTAGAGCTCATTTGCAACCACCCCAGGTTTCCATCCTAGGAAGCAGCTCGCACTGGTGGGCAACTTAGGCCCACCATAACAGCAGGCCTTCCACTTCAGCAAGCAGGCTTGTACTGTTCCCGGTGCTGTGTGTTCATCTTGTTATCTTCTCCCAGCAGTGGCTGCTCAAACACTTTCCAAGTTGTTTGGTTTCCCTTGCAGCCTTCACACAGCAGCAAAGACAGCATGTGCTCAGAAGTGATCATGTCTGTGGGTCTAGGCAGACATCATCTCTTTGTGAAATGGAGCTCTGTGATAGTCTTACTTTTTCATTCATTTATCATCGGCCTTTCTCCTGTTAAGGGACCCATCACCACCAGGATTTTGTGTCATTTGCCAAACAACTGAACATTCGACCAGCTGTACACATAGACTTGCACACATAGAAAGCGATGGAGTGAGATGTAGGAGTGAAATGCTAGTGCTAAGCTGCCAAGTTCTGAATGCTCCTGCCCTCTGAAAGAGCAATTTCTTACTCAGAATTATAGTGGCCTATCATACAGAGCAAGTATTATTCCCCCTCCACAACAAGGTTGAAAGTTGAGATCCCATACATACTATCACTGGGAGGCTGTCATATTTGAGGTATAAAACAATGTTGGTGTACAAAGAACATTCACCAGAGGCTTTTTTCAGCATTTTCTTAAGACTTCACTTCTAATTCATCATGCTAAGACATCTAGGTTTACAGTTTCATTTCATTTTACCCAACTTCAAATGTATATAATATAACATTTATGTCTAAACCACTTGTCTAGACTATTTTTATACTTGATGGAGAAAAATAAGCACTGTTTCAGATGTCTACATAAGGATGAGATGAATTGTGACCTAACAGTACCTATTCATCTCCTAGTAGCTACAAAGGGAGCCTAAGCAACTAGCAGGCATGGACTTCTACAACACTGACATCTAGATGAGGAAAAGATTAATCCTGTTTAAAAATCCTCTAGATTTTTAAATCCTGGGAGACTGTAAAACTGTTTGTCCATCTCTTGTTAAACATTGGTCCAAAACTTTCATCAAGTTACACCTGTTTTAAGCTTGATACCTTGTATTTGCCTCCAAGGTATTTTCCAAAATGACACCCAGCTTTGAGTCAAAGACTTAAACTGGTGGAAAAGTCAGTTTTGCTGGAAACTTTTTTCAAATGATTTGTCACCATCACTGAATGATGTAACATGATAAGTGAGTATAGAAAGAATACCCTTTCAGACTTTACTTTTGCTTTAGTTTTTGATTCTATCAAAACTATAGGATAGTAAAAAATCATGTAAAAATATAGACAGTGCGTTAATGTGTGTGTACTTAACGTTCCATTAAGAAATTTTCTATGGAATCAGTCTTCATTAGAAGAAAGTGAGGTGTAAATCTATTCCAAATGGGAGAGCTAGATTGTGTTTTTGCAGTAGGAACTTTCAATACCAAGGTATGGGCCCTTACTGAACTTATAACTTTCTTACAAAACGGCTGCTGCAAGAATCATGCTGAGCAGCAGAATAGAGCAGAGGTTAGGACACTCTTACCAGGGTAAGAAATTAGTCCAGAGGGCTTGAGCAATACCCACCATGATCAAACATGAACAATGTGAGCTTTTGCGAAGGAATACGCAAGGGAAAGGCTGCTAAATATACATAAATATTTAATTAAATTTATGCTTGCAAGCACAGCATAATAGGTATCATAAATCAGGAATTGGAGATTAGTAACCTTTAGATATTTTCTGATACATGTTTCTTCTTAAACATGGCTTTTGTAAGTGGAAATGGAAAGAAAAATACAGAGTGAGGTAAGGAAAGCCTGGCATAGGATAAAACAGGTAAAAGTTTCAAGAAATACTGCCTTCCTGTATCCATAGGAACATACAAAATGATCTGAAAAACAATAGGTTGGTGATAGATCTCATATAGAAAAATGGATTAGCAAGTGTATCGCATAGAGTGTAAGTCTGGAGTACCTAGCCAGTAGGGGAACAGGAAAGTAATTACCTGCGACAAGAGAAAACAGTATTTAACGAGAAGTGTTTCACTGATTAAGCACATGATTTCTCCTGCGCCATAAGATGTGCACCTGCTATTGCAATAACGAATAAAAACTTTGCTACTTCACCAAGATCTTTGCTTGATTGAAAATTATTGAAGCTAAGTGTTTCTCACACCATGCTAAGGTCAAAGACATTTTTTGCTGTAGAACCATTCTCTGTTTCAGAAAGCTTTGTCTATGAACTCTGTTTAATATGTGTAATAACTTCTTGTAAATGTAGAAATAGATGCAGTTCACCTATTTGCTCTAAAGCTCTTAAATGATGGTTCTGCCACAGTGTGAAAATGACTGATCATTCTTACCTTTCCTAGTTATATTAAATGTTTGATTGCTTTACTGGAAAGTAAGATTACTTGAACACAAAGCAGAGGAAAGACAGCTGAACAACAAAGATGTCCAAGTACAGTGTCTTCCGAAGATTTATGATTCACATGATCTAAACTTATTAACCGCTCCACTTTTTAAGAAAAAACTCTTTGTTCTTCCTCAGTTTCTAAAGCGCTTATGTTGTGTGACCTCAAATCTGTCTCACTATTTTAAGTTCACTCCACTTTGTGATTGAGTTGAAAATATTTATTGAGATGTAGAAGCATAGGAAGTAAATGTCAAATTCCTTCAAAACATTTAAAAGTAAGTGTTCCCCAGCTTCATCTTCTTCCAGCATTAATGAGGACTGCCTATTCAAAGCACGTGGTGACATTTACCATTACTGTCAAAGTAGTCTTTCAAGTGATGAATTCAAGACATAAATATATGTCTGAAATCCATGGTAGATTTCAAAACTGTCACTCATTTAGAACTCCTGGAGGGAGTGAGAACTTCTCAATTTAGAATTTTAGCAAAAGGTACAAAATAGAAAGAAATCCCCCTTCTCTCCCTCCTGCTCCCTTAAAAAAATGTATTTACATAATTTTGCTGAAACAGCAGTTACAGTGAAGTGATTCATCCTAGCCATAAATCTATGAAGCAGTTTGGAATATTTGGGGATGTGGTTTGGGATAAGACATTGCTCTGAGTAGAGTTCATGGACTATTTTATTGAGCTCCAAAATTTAAATATAACCCTGAACACACTTGTTTCACTTCCTGGTTTACTGCAAGTAGAGGTATCCAACTGGCAAACTTACCACATGCAAATATGTAGATTGGCATGCCAAGAGCAGCTCTAGCCAATGCCTCATGGGCATCTCTCTTGTGTCCCTCATGTCCTGAGAGAGGGATAAGGAGGCAGTAGCGCTGGGATGGCAGCCCAGCAGTGAGGGTACCCCCACTGCAAGGGTGTATGCCCTGTGGCAGCCTGTTAGCTCCTTGGCATGAGAAGATCTGGGATTGGTAAATACAAAGAAGAGACAAGGGCTTTTATTTCAGTATCTTAAGTTCTCTGGCCTAATGCATGAAGGGAGGCTGAACTACCAGGAAAGTCACCTTTGGCTCTAGAATATTAACATGCATGCATTGCTTCCCATGTGAGAGAAAACAAAAAGAGAAGCAGTGGAAGAATGAGTGTGAGGGAGCAAAAAGTGAGAACATTTCATTAAAAAGAATAATGTAATATTGAGAAAAATAACCCCAGTCTCTAGGCTGCTAATTTAATCACTGTCACTTCTTCTGACTTCCTTTATTTCTGGATGCTTTTCAGCAAGCCTGGAGGAGTTTCCTTGCTATTCTTTTTGGCAGTGACTTTTTAGTGTGCAGGGGTAGGCTGGCTTCCTGATTTATTCAAGGGAGACAGAGACATTAATGAGATTTTATCCATATGGTACACCAGCAGCCCTCTACCTTCTGGGAATGGACAACCCCACACTCCTGCAGTAGGAGAGGAGGATAGGTTAATATGGAAGATTAATTTATTTTTTAGATATGGTTAAAAATAAACCCCAGGTTCAGTAATGAGGAAAAAAGCAGAGACAGAGGAAGAGAGGTTTTGGTTTGCTTGCTGAGAGTGTTTTAGTACATGCTCATATTAGCAGGCCACTTGAGGTGAAATAATGGGCAGCTGCAGGATGTATGAACCATTTCGGAAAGTCACACAAATTTCTGGAACAGAGTTTTAGTTTCACCTTCGCAGAAACCATGATGTATGCAGGAGTGGCTTTAAGCTACTTTTAAAACACAGTTGTTAATCTTCACCAGCACAATGCAGAGAAGGTGTGAGCCACTGCAGTTCATTCCTTCTTACTGGCTACAAAATCACTTACAATCTACAGATAAACAGAAATGACTGGGCACAACATACATTTCCCTTTAAAAAGTTGCCCTTTCAAACAGAAGCAAAGAATACATGACATGGGACTAAAGTTTACATCCAGATTTGTCTATAGTGTCAGAAAGAGCCACTATCACCTAATAGCTGTGATTGACCCACTGCCATAGTACCTATAAATATGAACAGTTTTGGACAGAGATTTAATTTTACAATGCCAGCTGCACCAATTTCATCTGCTGATATTGTTGACCAAGTTTTTAGCAGGCAATTAGAAAAGATGCTCCTATAAAATCTGTGACTTGAAGGAAAAACTTATTAACAGGAAAGAGGCATGCTTCAGAGGCAATTGAACTGAGACCAGAGCACACTGATGGTCTGGTTTTGGGAGCTGTAAGAAGCATCTTGCTTTGCTACATATTTGTCTTTCAGATAATATGGTACAATGAAACAGTAATTAAATTTGTCTGTGACAAAATCTTCCCTGACAAGAAAATAGCCTATGTCAAAACCAACACTGTTGGCTTTACCATTGATCACCCTGAAAGTGAAGTAATAATCAGTCATAATACTATTTAGCATGTGCAAACCTGAGATAAAAACAGATAGTATTCATTTTAGCATCTTTGTTGTTTTTGAGTTTTGGTTGTTTTGGTGTGTTTTTTGTTGTTGTTGTTTTTGTGGGGTTTTTTTTAACAGAATGATTGGATTGGGTTAAGAGTTAATCATGTCTTCCAAGAGATTCACAAAAAAAGAGAATTTACCAGTGTAGGTGGTTTGTAAGGATTTTAAAATGGTGTCATTTTTATTTGCTTAAAATAAGGCATATGATTAAATGTTTTATTAATGGAAGTCCTAATATTGATTTCTCTCCATCCTGAGCCCACCTAAAGCAAATAAAGGAGCAATGTTTTCTTTAGAAAGCTGTTTCCTGCTGTGATACTAACCTTGATACAGTGGACTTCAAGTGCTGTTAAGAGTAAAGAATATATATAATAAAGCAAACCTCTCCATGACTGAGGTGAACTGTTTTTTTGTCTCAGTGATAGGACTGATGCTTCTCTGAAAATGTCAGTAACACACATAAAACTTCAAGCAAATCACATATGCTTGGCTGAAAGCATTATGATGCCCTAACAGCTTTTATTGATCTACTCATGGGTTTAAAATTAAACTTAATTGTAAATGACTGAAAGAATGCAGGGAAAAGAGTAAACAACATTTCCATTCTCATTTTCTCTTATTGCAGGAATAGTTACACATGTACTAGTACTTTACAGTTTAACTTCATTATTCCTGTGTTCTCAATTACCTTATTACTTCTGGCCATCTTATTTTTTGAATGTAATACTTAGCAGTTTTTTTCTCTTTGCCTCACTTTCTTGTTCTCTGCCTCCCTCCCTCTTTTCTTTCTCTCTGTCTCTTTGTTTAGGACAAATCTGAATGTAATGGTAGGTTTTTACTTCCATTAATTTCAGATTAAAATTAATTATTGCTTAAGAGGATTCTAATGACTCCTGTGTAGAAAAAGAGCAAATGAGAAGCTGAGACTAACCTCCAAAAGGTTGATGCATATCCTTGAAGACTGACTATTTGCCAGTCATTATATTGATCTATATTACATTCAAGTTAGTGCTAAGTGAAGGGAGAAGGCTAAATAAGTAGTGACTACACCTACTGAAACATTTCCAGATATATATACATTATAAAACATATAAAAACATACACAAAGAGGTGACATGGCATGGGCTATGTGCTATTTTGCAATGGAATAGAAAAATAGCATTTTTTTTTCTAAAAATGAGAAGTCCTCTCATTTAGTAAACTTCATTTTTATTTGAAAAATTAGCTTGCATAGTATACAAATAAATTTGCCACTACTGAAAAAATCAGGAGTCATTTTAGCAGGATATTGCTGATACTGCTGGAAAGTGAAATTCTTCTTTTTCCAGGCACAGATCCTTGATTGTAATAAGAGTATTTTTCAGGATTTTAGGCACTATTTTGTGGCTATTACCTCTAGTAATCTCAATCTATCCAAGTACTCACAGTATATGAATCAGAAAAGGCCAACAGTTTGTATCTGTTCTCAGCAAGATAGAATAATTAAGAGAAGTAATTAATACTGTTAAAGAAAATAGCCATGGAAAACTCATCTCACATCTCTGACTGAAAATTGCAGTATAAATACAGACCTAGTTAATGACTGAATGATTTTTCTCCATTTATGAAAATACTGCTCAGTATTTAAGGGAAGTTATTGCAGATAATTACATAAATTGGCAGCACTGTGGCACCAAGCTCTCTAGCAGAACATGTCATTAATCATCACAGTATTCTTAAACGTCAAATCCTAGAATAGTATGTAGTATCTTCCACAGTAGCATCGTGCAGTACGATCTTCAGTTTCAACTGAAAACAAGGAAAGGTTTGTTTGCACATTCACATACAGTGTCTTTTCTTTGCTGGGAAACCATTCTATGCAACCTCCATCTATTAAGCCATGAGCCAGTTTCTGTGCTTTGTTTGGAGCACAGTGGCAGTTTACCCAACTCTTGTGCTCCTATTGGCAAAACAGCAACAAGCCCTGACATATTTAACACACATCTGTTGCCTGCACATGTTTAACATGTGCTGGCCTACTCCTACCAATTTCTAGGGCACCAGCGGGAGGAGGGAGATAGAGGCTCAGTCCATGTGTATTCCAGAGCATGGAAAAATGTAAAATGCATCCCCAGACTGGTATACTTACATCACAAAGAATAAAATGAATGTATACCAAAGAATATTTGGGAAGCTAAAAAGAGTGGAAGCATTTTTTTGGCTAACTCATTTGTGCTGTTTCAGTGTAATGGGTTGCAGTGCAGGGAGGTGAAACCTCTGCCTCAGCAAAGGCAGGGAAGACTATGAAGCACTGGTTTATGCTGCAGTCCATGGTGTTACTGTTGAGATGAGTAAACGTGAAGAAGGCTGAGACTTTCAGTAGGAGTCACATTTGGCAGATTATGTAATCGTCTTATCAAAAGCTTCAAAAACCCATGCAAGATGTAATGCACTGAGAAAGGATACTCTTTACTTTTCACACAAACATTTTTAGAGGCTGTCCAGACAGCTGAGAAGACAGCAAACTTTATTTTCACTGTCTCTCCTGACAATGTGGAAATGTTGATAATAGCTGATATGTAAACTATTTTGAATATCCCCTTGGAACTTGTTTCCTGACAAGAGTTAAGGCACAAAGCAGCAGAATAAAACCCGCTAACAGTTTTTCTTGTTTTGTATGTCTTGTTCATGTAACCCAACAAAAGGAATGATCTAGTCTTGGAAATGGAAAGCACTGTTCCCTTAAAGATGCCTTATCACCTTCTCTATTTTTCTTTTGTCAATCTTGCACATTCATTTTTGTGATCAAGTTAATTCTAGATAATGCTGTGTTATGGAGAGTATATGTAATACACTGTATATATTCTATACCATAAATAATATATCAAATATAAATTTTAAGTGTGCATATATATTTATCTGTTCCATTTTATACCTGGATGAAGAGATGTCTTTATTTATAATCAATGCAGTGTCCCAAAGGAGAACTCAGACACTTTAGACTTAGAGCTTTTGAATACGTACATGAATATTGACTTTTAAGCACATTCAGTATACATTACAATTACAACTTGAACTTTGCCTGGTGAACATTTACTGCTAACAAAATAAGTACATTGTTTCACCTATTTTATTCAGTGCACAATTTGAACAACCACAAGAAAGTAATAGCAAGTAAGAAGACCTTTCATATAGCTTTCAAATAAAACAAAGAATTTGGAATCAAGCCTCTAGATTGCTTACTGTTATTGATAGGGATATGGCTAATTTAAAATAAAGTGTTCCAAAGAAAAATTCCATTACTGAAAATTTGCTGAGCTTTAGAAGCTTTGAATGACTGCCAACAGTCTACAGAAATTGTCGTGGTGTACAGTAGCTTCCAAAAAAACCTAATTTATCTTTTGCTTAAAGAATGTTATCATATTTCTGACTCTCCTTGTACTTTAAATATATGCCTTGATTAATTAAGGCACTTCAGCATAGGGGCTACTTGCATTCTTAATCTGAGACACATGTTGAAATACCTTGCAAAACTGCAGCCCTGGTTTGTAAAATGGCTGCTCATAAAATAATGCTAAATTAGTAGGAACTGTTAGCAGAACAGGAAGTGTTCATGTAATAATGTTCTATATATAGAATAATAAACAGGAAACAGTAATAAAAAAACAGCTGTGGTAGCAGGTTTCTATGTATCATGACATCCCACAAGGCATGGAAATATGGGATGGTTAAGCAGTATGCTACACATAAGCATACAGTTACTGTAGTCATTCTGCAGATAGCTTTGACTTCTATTATTTTTCACCAATGTGTTTTATTCCTGAATTCTGATATACCAACTCATTAATAACTTGTTTACAGAATTAAAAAAAATTAAAAAGTTTTAGCAAGTGAAATCACTAAAATAACACAGGAAAAAGTGGCTCAAAGGCCAGCTTACTGAAAAATGAGACAACAAAACATCTCATTCTGATGATAAGTCCAATAGAATGAAAGGTTATTTTGAAATTCTCATTACTTACATTTGAGCCACACCATTATTTTGGATTTAAATCAACAAATGCTAACTAACCTTAACCCACTGAACTACATGCCACCGAGCCTCACCTTTGTGCCTGGGAAGATCACGGAGTGGATCCTCCTGGAAGAGATGTTAAGGCACATGTGAGCTCTGGAGGTGATCTGAGACAGCCGGTATTGCTTCACCAAGGGTAAACCATGCCAGACCAATCTGGTGGCCTTCTCTGATGAAGTGGTGGCATCAATGAACAAAGGAAGGACAATGTCATCTACCTGGACTTCTGCAAGGCATTTGACATGGTCTCGCACCACATCCTTATCTCTAAATTGGCAAGATACGGACTTGAAGAGTGGACTATTACATGAATAAAAAATTGGTTGGATATAGTCATAGCCAGAGGGTTGCTGACAACAGCCTTATGTCCAGGTGGACGCTGGTCATGAGTGGTGTCCCCCAGGGGTCCATCTTGGGACCGGTGCTCTTCAACATCTTTATCAATACCATAGATAGTGAGATTGAGTGCACCCTCAGAAAGTTTGCTGATGACACCAAGCTGAGTGGTGCAGTTGAAACAATGAAAGGGAGGGACACTATCCAGAGGGATCTGGACATGCTTGAAAAGTGGGCACACAACATTCTATGAGGTTTAGCAAGTCCAAGTGCAAGATGCTGCTTTGAGGCAATTCCAGAGTAAAGACTGGGAGAAGAACTCATTGAGAGTAGCCCTGCAGAGAAGGACCTGGGGATCCTGATGGATGAAAACCTTGACACAAGCCATCAGTGTGCTCATGCAGACCAGAAGGCCAAATGTATCTTGGGTTGCACAAGAGGGATGGCCAGCAGGGTGCGAGAAGTGATTATCTCCCTCCACTCTGCCCTCATGAGGCCCCATCTGGAGTACTGCATCCAGGACAAGGGGGAATGGCTTTAAACTAAAAGAGGAAAAACTAGGTTAGCTGTCAGGAAGAAACTTTTCACTCAGAGGGCAGTGAGGTGCTGGCACAGACTGCCCAGAGAAGCTGTGGTGCCCCATTCCTGGAGGCACTCAAGGCCAGGTTGGATGGGGCCCTCGACAGTCTGAGCTGGTGGGGGGCAGCCCTGCCCATGGCAGGGGTTGGAATTAGATGATCTCTATGAGCCCCTCCAACCTAAGCCATTCTATGATCCTATGATTCAGAATCAGCTTCTGTGCCAAATCCCATGAAGATAAATGCCTTCATGATAAAATTAGATTCTTTTTTCTGTATTTTAGGACCTTAATAAGGGGGTTTATTTTCAAAGGTAATAAAAGATGGAAAGAACTATCTCCCTTAAAATGTCTGTTGGGTCAGCAAATTAGAAATTAAAACTGATGCATGAACAGCTGTTTTACACCCATGTTTGAAAGTGTGGATTATGTTAACTAAATCTAGAATTTGCCAGATTAGATAGAAAATATTTGATTTATTTAAGTAAACATATTTATATGGGAATAATTAAAACTCTAAACAAATTTTGAAAGGCCTAGATTAGAAACTGTTCTCTGTCACAGAAACAGACTACTTATACTTTGGCTCCCAGTGTCAAAGAATTGTCGTTTGCATGTATTCAAATATGCAGAGTGCTATTTGTTCTTGGTCAGGACTCCAGCACATGTCATTAGTTTTGCAACTTTCCCATAAAAATAGATGTACTTTTCTTATTAAACAAAGAGAAAGGAGAGGCTAGCCTAAACAACCTGCAATATGGTTATGAACTGTGCCTGCATGATTTATGGTTCAAAACAAGGGGGGGAAACAACAGCAACAACAAAAACAGAAGATTGTTTTCCTCTGTTTTATTCACTGTGTATATATACTTTTGTTAGTGATTTTCAAATCTTTGTCCCTTAAGTACGATTAATTCTGAAAATAATACCAGACCCAACAGTTCTTCTTCTTCCGGAAAGTGATTTATTTTCAACCGTGAGTAAATAAGTAATAGTAATTTATCCATCCTCTTTGTCAGAAAGAGGAGCCAATAAAACTGAGGGAATGTTTTCGTGATGGAAGTACATTATATTAGATACTGTTAATGATTCGGAAATTATCTTTTCTTTTTCTCTCATAATGTTTTTGGCAATGTCATGGAGCAATTTCAGAATTACACTGTATTCATTGTGTTCATTGAACCAGTCAGTATCTGCTGTACAAAAACTAAAATCAAGGAATATGTTCCCCTTTTGAAGTGCAATAATCATTTCCCTTCCTTTTCATGTAGCTACAGAACACAGCTCAGACCAATACTGTTGGGCCAACAGGGAGATTCCTAAAGATAGCACTGTCCGGGATTGTCTTAGAAGAGTGCTTCTGCTGAAAAAATGTCACAGCTGTCATCTCCACATCATTTGTCTTGTTAGTATGTAATCAGTACTTGTGATACTCTGTGTACTAGTCATTTAGGTTCTCCTTTCTCCACCAAAACAAAATCAAAGGTAAGCAACCCCAAAATAAACCACAAAGATGTGACAAAGTCTGAAATTCAACAAAATACCTTCTCTTGTCTTAGAAACCCAAACCAACTCTTCTGTGTGATCTCTAAATGATGCTCTGTCAGGGCATACAAAAAGGAGAGCCACAAAATAGCTAGACAACAAAAGTCCCTATCCTGTAGAGTCTATGATTAAGCAAGATCTGAAAGCACTTTAAGAAATTCATTAACTTCCCTTTATCATGTGTCTCCTTTCAACTAGGCATGTGCATATGTTTAAAGTTTTCCTGAATAGCACTTTTTAAAAGTTTTAGTAATGTGGAGCCTCTGTGAATCGAATTCTCTTATTTCTCATCCATTTCCATATGACCTCTCAAACCTTTAATGAGAGAGGGTTAGAGCTCCATACTCAAAACAGAGGTAAATATGACTTACAGAAGTGAGGGCAGATCATTTTCTTGCACTTCTCTTGTATGTCATAGTCTGTTTTGTAGATAGCAGCATCTTAACTTTCTGGATGTTCAGGATTATGAGAATCTGTCGCAGTGTCCTTCTGCTGCTGTTTTGTTACCCTTGCATTTTTCATAAACATCACAAGGAGGCAGTTTCTGCTGACAGTGCACCTTCTTTCACAAAGATTCACAACAATTTCTCCTGAATTCTTCTTAAAAAAAAAAGAGTTAAAGTATCCAGATTTTTGTTCTGAGTAGTGTTATCTGATCTGAAGTCAATCAACTTTAAGAATGAATTACTTTGTACCCGTTTTTACTGTTCAACAAGAAGAAATGTATTTTAAATTGAATACTTTGTTTACAAAAAGTAACTGGAAAACCAGAAGAATTTTATTTCCCACCAAACATTTTAAAAATGGTGATAATCAGAACTTTGTATCAAAGCACTTCTTCAGCCCAAACCTGAAAGCTAATCAGCTGGTATCAAGTACACTTGTGTTGGCTGCATTTATTCTATACTGAGGAGGCACAAATGTGGATACAAAAGTAGGAAGAGGTGGAAATACCACTGAGCGCCAGTGCCTTTGTGGGAAAGCAAGAAGCTGTGAAGTGATATGCAAGTTCAAAGACAAATTATGTCATTAGTAATTAAAAGGTCAAAGTTAGCCAAGCACAAAGATAAGCCTTGAAATACTAATTAATAAAAAAGAGAGAGCACAAATTTCAGGAACAAAATGTGTTCAGATATTTTTTGCCCTTTAAAAATGAGAGTTTTCCGAGAATACAGGTCTTGGTGACGTGGGCCTGGATCCAAAGAGCTAAGCGGAGGGCTCTCATCTAGCCAGCCTCCAGTGCTTGCTTCTCTGAATAGGCAGAAGTTCATGGTGTTTAGGGCTACTTTTAAACCAGCTCACTTTCACTTGGGTTTAAGTGCTTTATTTCATCTGGGACAATATATCTGCTTCTTGACTTAGGAGCAAATGGGAAGCTTTTGGGACTCAGTCACCACCTCAGTTCAGACAGTGCAAGACACAAGCCTGCATATATTCCACTGCAAGTGTCTCCATAGCTTGAAATGGAGTGAGTTTGTCACCTTTCATGTCATACACATAAAGTTACACACAACTCTCAAGAATGGTCATGTTGCTGCTGGGTCTGTCCTTGAAATATAAATTTCATTGTTGACTTCAGCATTCTCGTGGTTTTGCTGAAACTACCCTTGCTTGGTTTAGTACAATCAGGATAAGTCTGAGCAGAAACAGTTATCCAAGTACAACATAATTTCCAGAATCAGTATCAAGACTTTAGGAGGGTAAAAAATTCCCCAGTCTATTTTTGCTAAATGCAACTTAAGAAGTACACTGACATGACATTTCTGGAAATAGTAAGGAGCAATGAAAAAACTAAACATGTCTTCATGAGGAATAGTAACTTCTACTCCTGACTGATATACAGACAAGGCAAATATATTCTGCCTTTAATACAGGCATGGACAGTGCTATATGATGTTGGTGGAAGTAACTGCTTGTACCTTAGCTTCTTTCAATGCAAAAAACAATGAAGTTTAGACCCTGAATAATATGATGCAGGGAGATAGCTAGTGTAGACACAGACCATCAAGCCTAGTTTGTGGGACTGCTGATAACTCATATCAGTACTGGCTAAATTTCCTCATCTAGTACCAGAGTTTCACCATTTACATTTTGCACATTACTGCTCACAGTGGTTGCAGAGTACTGCACATGCTACCCAGCTTTAAAATGAAATACAACCCCTGTCCTGGCAAGGGAAGCATTATCTGTGAAGGTCACTCAGATACTTACATCCCTGATGTGACTTCCTGGGCCTTGTGGGCGTTGGGGATTGGGTTTCAGTTGTTTAATCCCTGTTGGGCTGCAAGGCTAAATCTGCAGAAAAGGTTACAGTTTAGACAGTGCCCTGTGTATCATTTGCCAGTCACACAAAGCAGAAGGTAACTTGTTTAATGCAGGAAGTTTTGACGTCCTGATGATTTTTCAGTCTGTCACATCAGAATTTTATTTTTTTTAAAAAAGGAAATATGGGATTTTTTGTCCGTTCTGGATATCATCATGTTTAAATGGAAATACAAGTCAAAAGTAAAACAAGAATATTTGTAAAACAGCAAAACTGAGAGCTGTGCCTTTATTTAAAAAAAAAAAAAAAAAATTGTATCTTTTTAATGTATGTTTGTTTTCTCATAGATGGAAGCTTTTAAAAACAGTGTAACTTTTATAAAAGTCTATATGTTTGGACTATCACATAATCCACTTCTTGCTGATTACTAGTTGCTCTGTTAAATAAGTTTTCATTAGGAAAAAGCATTTTCCATTTCAGAGGGCTGTGAGGTAACTTAAAAAAAAAAATGATCTGAAGAAAAAAGGAAGATGTCCAAAAGCCTACTAATACTGACTTGGTAGTCTAGTAATGCCAACTTAATAGCTCAATAATCAGCCTCTCACTTCATCAGAAACACTGCACTGGTCCTAAAGTGTTTCTCTCAGAGACCCCAACTGCTACCAAACTGCCCCCTTCTTTCCTCTTCCTCACACATCCAGTCATCTCCCAGTTGTCAGCGCAACCCAAAGCTTCCCACCAAATCTGTCTGGGGGAGAGATACATACTGGAGGAGTATCACAAGACCTTGCCAGGGTCGGCTCTTTCTTTGCACTGAAGCATGTCATTTTAAGGACATTGCTTTTCTTCCTATAGCACAAAGGAAAATGAACAGAGCTGTGAGTATATGGTGCTGCTGCTTAGGTCTGCATGCCTTTTCAGCTAGTTTTCCCTGAAACTTGGAAGGAGGATACCCATGCATTTGCTACCTATGGTTTCCCAATTTCTATCCATATTTATCACTCCCTTGGCACCTCTGCAAAGCACAGAGGTAGGGAGACATAGCAGTGGCTCTCACTTCTATACACTAAAATCTGCCCACACAGGAATTCTGCAAGTTTCTAGACCTCCAAATATTTCAGAATTTTCATTCATTTCTGCTGACTGTACATTTCACTGAAAAAGTGATGCTGGAAGTTACCTAGGAAGAAAATCTTCTAGCTGTAAGTACTGTTTACTATGTAGAACTTCTTCCTATCTATCTCACATGAGACAAATGTTATCTGTAAATGATACCATTTTAGCAGCAAAGCAGTCTTTTTAATAGAATGGTGCAATCATCTCACTAAAGGTAATACAGAAGGACTCACACACTCATTGAGCAAGCCCAGACTTGCTTTCAGGACTGGAATCTGCATCTGACATTCTGACTTTAAGTACTACTTGTTTACTATTCGTTCATGTTCAGTTGTGATATTCATTGAAAATCTATGAGCAGGGAGCCAATTACTGAGTGGACTGAAGAAACGTTGTTTGAACAGTTTTGTACCATCCATGTAAATATGCTGAGGGCACATCTCACCAGGAAAATTAAATAGTAGTAGTAAACTTATGTAGAGCAGGCAACCCAAATGACCAAAATACTGATCAAGTGCTTAGGACCTTCATTAATGACCAGCAAATTAACTGCTGAATACTTGAGCCAATGGTTCTGTCATATGGAGTCAGTCAGCACAATCACTGCCATATGTGGAAAAGAGAGCATTAAACTAAACAGAGATAAACAGAACCACTATAATGACGCAGTGGATTTGCCTTCAGATCTGATACTAATTGCCATGTGTCATACAATGCAGAAGGATGAACACAGCAGTTGCTTTCCAATGTATCTGGCACCCAGGTGTTTAAGCCAGTTGCCAAGTAGCTTGTAGCAGCCAGTTTTTTTTGGTTTTTTTTTGAGGCAATCACATGGCTCAGCCCCACTTCTGCATCAATTTAGACAATTAGCTTTGTACTGATGTAAGCTCCTAGTGTGTAGAACTATGCCTGTGAAAATCTTTCTGCTTGTACGTAGTTGGCAACCGCATGATTTCTTCTCTGATAACAAATTTCCATTCTAGCTTTAGTTTTTCCACCTGTAAACTTCAAGGACTGGAAAATAAGTTGAAAAAATAAACAAACATATAAACAGAAATATTTATTTTTATAAAGAAAAAAAAAGATAAAAAATGTTCTTTAATGCCTGTGGCACATTATATGTGAAATTTTTAAGATCAGTAGGAAAGGAAGTTTCTTGGTAGCCAGAAAGAAGTTATATTCCATGTACATTCAGAGGAATCTTCCCCACAAAGACTGTATCACATCACATAGTTTAGATTTAAGAGAGTTAAACAACTTAAAGATTCTCTATTTAAGAGTAGCAAGCCTAAAATTTTCTAATTCTACCTTGCTATTCCCTGTGATAACTTCATTTGAGTTCCTCAGGGAACCATTTCTGTGGTTGCTGTCAACATAAACATATATAGATTACTTTAACTTCCCCACATTCCAACAATTCTGTGCTTTTCCCATGACCCCATTTCCACTTGCACTTCCAAGATCATGACCCCCACTTTGGGAATAACATTTGCTCAAAGATATATTCTGCCAACCAAAGTACTGCCCAAACAAATGAGCAATGTGTTGAGCAAAACCACATTACCAGGAAGTAGGGATCTGAAATAACATTCATAGCTCCAAAACCATTTCCCTCTGAGGGTAAATGATCTATCAGTGTTCCCAGCTCCATTCTGTCAGGTTTCTCAACAGTGTATATATTATGCCACAAAGCTATGGCTTGACATTTCTTATGTCATCTCCCCAAATCTAGTCTCCTACTTAATAATTAAGAAATCCAAAACAGTTATCTTATTCAGAAGGTTTATCAAGCATTAGCTGTGAAAATTAGCCTGTGAGGAAAGGTTATAACCCTAATAAGTGTATTATGTTATGTTCTTCATTATTCTATCTGCTATACCTGCAGTTTTTCCCTGCAGTATATTTTCCTTGTATTTACAAAGTTTAGAATTTTTTGTTCACTATTTCAAAACCACCAAGGAACATTTTTCAAAATTCCAATTGAGAGTCAAATCCAAAAGAGAATACAGACCATGGTAGCAGTCCTTTATTTGCTTTCCAGTGTCTCTCAGAAATTTGCACTGAGATGGCCCAAATGCTTCCCCTACTTATGCTGATTAAAATTGGAGTGACTCTATTCATAGTAGCACAACAGAAAACCTGACCTGGCTTGAAGCCTTGGATATTCATGTTTCAGCTACTCACAGGAGAAGAGGCCCTTGAAGTTAGTGCTCTTAGCATGGGGTCTGCATTAAAGTAATTCTAGAGTCAAAACAATAAGGCAACTTTGAGCTGAGTCAATGCTAAAAAATAATAGAGTATTGAGTTGCTAACATTATAACAGCAGCTCCATGAGTACTGCAAGTGTGGTTGTTAAAATGGTTGTCCGCTTACATCTAATAGAATGGACCACTGTTGTGTGACCTGGAAACTGGACAGTAGAGTCCACTGAAAAAACACTAAACCATTCCTATTTCACTGCAGAAGGGTTGCACAATCCATTTTAGCCAGCTAAGGACAGACACAGACAAATCATCTGGCAAGACATCAAATTTTACGAGCAATCTCATAAACAATTGTTTTCAGCAATTATTTTGTCTTGTGAGTAGCAGCAAAGACTATTTTGCAGTGAAAACCACTCAATATTCCCTTTTTAGTAGCAGAATTTGAGGGAAATTTTTGATGAACTGGAAGAAAAATTTCAATGTGTCATGGTTTTGTGATTTTCGGTTATTGGTATTCCACATCATAACATCATGTAGTGAATGTACCTGGTTCTCAGAAGAGAAGGACTACTACATTCCCCACGGTACTTTGCTCCTCTGTTACCATTTTCCAGCCGGAGAGAAAAGATAAAAGCTCACAGTATAAAAACTTGCAGATCACGAGACCTCGTTCCTTTTCCGCCCGTATCTCGTCTTGGCAGCACCTCGCTCTCCAGCCGTCTTATCGTCGGTAGTAGAGTAAGGCCTACCTTGATTTTGGGACATTCTCTCTCTCTGTATTGGATTTATCAGCTTAAATTGTAATTATATTGTATTATAGTGTGTTGTTTTGCATTCCGATATCTTATTTAGTAAATTAGTTTGTTTCTCCTCAGATTGTTGCCACTGTTTTTTGCTCTCAGGGCCATCTCCTTACCCTTTTTCCCTTTTCCCTTTTCCCGGGGCGTGGACCCGTGGATCCCCCATCCCCTTCGTCACGGAACTGGGCCGAACGCCCGTAAACCGTTGACACAATGGAAAACACGAGTTATTAACACCAGTGGCCACACATACACAAATGAACTGGTCAGTTGGCCAGACATGGAAGCCTACATCTTGAGACTCTTCAGTCAGCTGAGACTTCTCCCTCTCCCACAGATTGTTGCTATTAGTGAAAGCAGACAAAACCTTCTGAAAATGTTTCTAAAGCCAATTCAGTTAATCTATCTCCTAAATTTTACCTTGGAAGTAACCCCTTGAACACAAGACAACAGTTTTCCCTTGGTGCTAGGAATGCCAGCAATATTCTTGTCAGCATTAGGCAAAGTATTGACAGTGGGTCAAAGGAGGTGATCCTTCTCCTCTGCTAAGCACTGGTGAGGCCACGTCTGGAGTGCTGTGTCCAGTCTTGGGCCCTTCAGTGCAAGACAGACATGGAGCTACTAGAAGGAGTCCAGGGAAGGGACAGAAAAAGGATGAAGAAACTGGAGCATCTCTCTTATGAGGAAAGGCTGAGAGAGCTGAGACTGTTCAGCCTAGAGAAAAAAGTCTCAAAGGGATCTCAAGGGTATCATATCGATGTATATAAATACCTGAAGGGAGGGTACAAAGAGGGTGGAACTAGGCTCTTTTCAGTAGTGTTGAGTGGTAGGACAAGAGGCAATGGGCACAAACTGGAACATGGGAGATTCCATCCGAACATCAGGAAACACTTCTGTGCTGTGCAGGTGACGGAAAGCTGACTCAGGTTGCCCAGAGAGGTTGTGGAATCTCACCCTTGAGATCTTCAAAAGCTGCCTGGACATGGTCCTGGGCAACGTGCTCCTGATGGTTCTGCTGAAGTAGGCAGGTTGAACATTATGACTTCCAGAGGTTCCCTGCAGACTATGTGTCAACGGTTTACGGGCGTTCGGCCCAGTTCCATGACGAAGGGGACAGGGGACCCACGGGCCCACACCCCGGGAAAAGGGAAAAGGGGAAAAGGGTAAAGAGATGGCCCTGAGAGCAAAAAACAGTGGCAACAATCTGAGGAGAAACAAACTAATTTACTAAATAAGATATCGGAATGCAAAACAACACACTATAATACAATATAATTACAATTTAAGTTGATAAATCCAATACAGAGAGAGAGAATGTCCTGAAATCAAGGTAGGCCTTACTCTACTACCGACGATAAGACGGCTGGAGAGCAAGGTGCTGCCAAGACGAGACGGCGGAAAAAGGGACTAGGTCTCGTGATCTGCAAGTTTTTATCTTTTCCTTCTGACTGGAAAATGGTAACAGAGGAGCAAAGTACTGTGGGGAATGTAGTAGTCCTTCTCTTCTGAGAACCAGGTACATTCACTACATGATGTTATGATGTGGAATACCAATAACCGAAAATCACAAAACCATGACACTATGATTCTGTGAATTTCCAGGTCAGTCAAGCTTTTTAAGTTTCTTGTCATTGGGCCTGGAGATCTCATCACAGTTCGTTATTGATGCTGAATGACAAGATTTGCATCTGGACTCCTGAGCTAAGCAAAATACTCCTTGATATTAAAAGGGTTGCCATGGTTAAAGTAGATACAGAGTGTCAAGGATTAGTATCTCTTGCCTGGTCCAAAGAAGTGTTTTCTGTGTCACACAGCAAAGATTACATGGGAAAAATTTCTAGCTCTCCAGCTGAATTCTTGGACTCCTAAATAGGAGCCATTTTCAGAGATCAGGTTATCAAGGGTCACAGATGGTGGTAGACAAAAGACGGGTAGGCACTGGTGTGATTGGTTGGATGGACAGAGTGCTAAAGATTACTCGCCAGAGCATGGCTATCAGCTGACCCTTGCTTTCATCCTGCCTGATCTTCTAGGGAGCCCTAGATATTAGAGGATCAAAAGGATCACTCAGAGGTACATCTGCTTTCTGTCAGGAGAGAATGTGTGCCCTTGAGAGCCTGGAGCCACACCAAGACAGAGAAGGCACTGAGCACACTTACTGTTGTGTCCCCTGTTCTGATCGCCCCTGAAGAGCCTCACTCCTACGAACAGAGGTAAGGATTTTTAATGTTAGGTTTTATTAACATAGGTCCCATTTTTCTTTTACACTGCCAGTGTTATATCCTGATCATTTCTGGTAGCTACTATAAAAATGAGAAGAGTCAACCTCCTTTTATACTTCAGTTCTAACTGTATACATTCCAACAGGAATCCAAACATATATTAACTTTCTGATTTTTTATATTTTAGATTTAGATTCAACTTCAAATTTCCTGCCTTTCCAGTACCTGACACAGTAGACAGAATTCTTCTTCTTTTTCACTCTACCTGCTGCTGCTTTTCTACTTTTGACACTGTATAACTCATAGTAACCATGAGAGGAAATGAATCTTTCCCGGTGCACAGTGACATCTAACAAATGCCAATGTGAATTAAGTTATGTATGAAAAATGAGCTAAAACACCTTGCTAGGTACACATTTTAAAATACAAAGGCTGCTGCTATCTTAATTCAAGTAAAAAGAAAAAATCAAAAAGGTAATCACAAACGCATTTAATTATCTACTGATGTTTGCAATATATTGCATATTTTAACAAGTGTGTATTCATACACTTGAAAAAATGTACATGGAATAGAAATACCAGATATTAGCACCTTTAAAATATATATTTATAAATAAGTATAATCTCAAAAAAAACTAGACACTGAAATACAGAGGACATCTTCATATGGTATAATTTTACAGATACTTTTGTTTGACTATCACAGAATCGCAGAATTGTGGGGGTTAGAAGGGACCTCTGGAGATCATCAAGTCCAATCCCCTGCTAAAGCAGTTCCCTACAGCAGGTCACATAGGTGGGCGTCCAGACTGGTCTTGAATATCTGCAGAGTAGGAGACTCCACAGCCTCTCTGGGCAGCTTGTTCCATTGCTCAGTCACCCTCACAGTTACAAGTTCTTCCTTGTGTTAGTATGGAACTTTCTGTGCTCCAGTTTCTGTCCATTGTCCCTTGTTCTGTTGTTGCTTGCCACTGAAAAGAGTCCACCACCACCAACCTGTCTCCCACCCTTTAGATAATTATAAACAGTTATGTGGTCCCTCCTCAACCTTCTCCAGGGCAAAAAGCCCCAGGTCTCTCAGCCTTTCCTCATACAGCAGATGCTCCAGGCCCCTAATCATCTTTGTGGCCCTCCACTGGGCTCTTTCTAGGGAGATCCCTGTCTTTTTTGAACTGGGAAGCCCAGTGGTATCAGTGGTTTTCAACTGAAGTACTGATTTGAGTGCCCAGCTGGACAGGTTTCATCTTCAGAAATTATATCTGGACTTAGAATTTAACTGTCCTTAAGGTGCTGAAGCTGTGAAAACAAAGTGGAACCGTAACAGTGGAAGCCCCCCTACAGATGCATTTACTTCTGAAGCTCTTAGCCAGGAACTTCTGCTTGCATTTTATGCCATACAAACATACTGTCAGCAACTGTGACCTCTGTACAGAGGCTTCAGCTCCCATCAACATCACATAGGGATGTTGTGTAAAAGGAGAAAACTAAGGATGACATAAGTAAGAAATATAGCTTAACAAAGTAGTTCTGCAGGAGAGAAGCTCAGGTTTTCCTATTACCTTGGCAATAGCTGTAGGCTGTAACGTTAACTACTTGGACATCTGCATCCTTAGAACAATTTATTCCTTTAGTAACCAGAGTAAACAGTGGAGTGCTCCTAGGAACCAGAATATATCGCTACTCAACAAAAGTAATTGAATGCAAGGAAAGAACTCAACCTACTCTTAAATTTAATAGTCTTGATTTTAATGCCTGGGAGAGAATTAATTTTTTTCTCTCTCTCTTTACATGAAACTGAACAGGACATTTTTAAGGTCAGGAATTTCCTGAGCTTTGCCCACTGTGGGTGTTTTGCGGTCCATTATACACATGCTTCCCCACTGCTCATGCCGGGACTATTTTTTATTGTTACTAACCTCTAATGGTGCACCTGATAAATGTTAAAATTTGCTTGCAGGTTGGAGCGTACTGGCACCAGTGACATGGAACCCACACCCCAGATGTCGTTTCATTCTGAGAGGATGTGGAGGCAGGAAGGGAAGGAAGGGTGCCAAATGACCTAAATGAATGTTTCAATTAGCAAGAGTCCTTGCCAGCCATGCATAACCGAAACAGGCAAAGCACAAGGAGTAGCTTTCTTTTACAACTCCAAGCAGCTTTCTGTGAAGAAGTCTGAATTACCAACTGATTTGTTTATTTATTTATTTATTTATTGCTAGAAGAGAGGGCAGTAAACAATTTAAATATCCAAATATCTAGGGGTTCTTCTGCTCACCCTAAAAATGTAACTGCTTATATCACAAGTGGATTTGTGTTGCACTGTGTAGGTGTGTGGGGTAATATCCTCCAGCCCTGAAGTAATATCCTTACAGGAATGTAGTGGTGGTACAGATAAACTAATATATTAATTAACATCACTTGCTTCCTGGTTGGGCACAGTCTCTGAAAGGCAGCTCCGTTTCATAAAGGAAATGCTATGAACTGTCAGGATACTTAAAAACAAACAAACAAACAAATCAGTCAGCAATGTCAGGATGAGTTCTTATTTGTGCCTGCAGCACAGAGATGGCCTCCAGATGCCAAGGGAATGATTCAGGGTTGGGAAGATATAGTATAACATGCCTGTTTAGCCAGGGAAGACTGTGGCCAGTTTTTCAGATCCAAATACTCCAAGGACTCTTGTAAACTTTTAATCATAAGAATATTTTTTAGTGGTATAAAGGCAGACTGATTTTGCCTGGGCAACTGTGCCTTGCTCTGAGAAGATCAAGTGAGACAGAAGTCATTCAAATACTCCACACCAATGAAAGCAGTAAAAATGTGTTAATCATTTTCTCATTTATTGTGTCCATATGTTGATTTCTATTTCATTCATCCGTAAGTCCTCCTCTGCAATACAGCATACAATAGAATGGCTGCAGTGGCATCAGCTGCAGCATGTTGGATACGCACCATTTCTTTGACCTTCATGAGTGCCATATTTGCAAATTGTCACTAAAAATACCCAGTGGTGAGAGAGGCTTTCCATAACCTTGAATACAAGGCTTCAGTTTGTTATTCACCCTCTCTAGTCCAAATAAAAGCCATTGTTGATGGAGAAGAGGCTGAATAAAGCTCAGTAATCACAGTAATCCGTCTATTACTGCTTTAAAAAACCAAACAAACAAACAAACAAAAACCAGGAAGAACAAGCCCTTAGGAGATCTGTGATGTAAACCAACCAGTAAATCATTTGTCACAGGTACTGCATGACCGCAGACCCCATCCTGTCCTTGTTTGTTTCAGAATGAAGCAAGAACAACTCTGAGCAACTGCTTTGTGATTAATGGAGTAACAGCAATACAAAACTGTTCCTATTGCTGATCCAGGCACCTAAGATGGCCCACACAGAGACTCTTAAATGGTTCAGCTCTCACTTTCTAGGCTTTGATACATTGAACTATGGAATAAAAGAAACAAAACCAGATAGTAACAGGGAAAATCTGTAGGCGTGAACTTCTCAAAGCAGCTTTAAGGAAAACACATTAAAAAATACCACTAGTTCACAAATCAGCTGTGCAAAGGTTCTTATTCCCAATCTGCAAAAGTGGATATTTTCCTTGTAAGTTCCATGCCTTTCCCATAGCCAATTTTTTTATAGTGCCACCTGTTCTGGAACAGCAACTGACATTTATAATTTTATTGACAACAAGCCTGCCAATACACATGTGTGCTTACTACAAATTTGTTCCTGACAGGCTTTTCAGATCCCTCAGGGCAAATCACACTGAGTTCTCTGCAATGTTATTCAAAGCTGGCGAAGACTGCCTCAAAAATACAACCTTTATTTCTCAGTGTATAGGTCCTTTCTAGCAGTAGAAGGTGGACACAATCATGAATCATTTCCAGTTTAAGAATCTTTTACCCCAGTAAAGTGTCTCAATATGATCTTATTTTGACAAAAATCAGGCCCAACATTTTTTTTTTTTTACTCTGAATTTTATAGTATACTCAGGGTATATAGTTGCAGAAAAATTCAAATGTCCTAAATTAATTTGATTTATATGCTGTCCTTGGAATGATTTGCAATTCCCTCCTCTTATTACTGTTTGGATTACCATTCTTTCTTTTATTTTTTGAGTCATTTCTGTAAGCTACACATGAACACCAAATCTCACTTGTATCTCTAAGGCAAAAGAATATTTCCATGGCCACTGTCATATCAACCAGAATGCCATCACTGACACTGTACACTACTCAGTCATTTACCCTCATCCTACTTTAGATTTATTTTCCTTTTTGTTTTGTTTTTTGTTTTGCTGCCATGCTTTATCTGACAGCAAACCACACTGTCTCGGAAAATATTTTTCCATGTGTGCGTGGAGTAATGTAAACACATCAAAACCCACAGCAAGAGAGGCCAGAAGGAAGTGGGCAGCACTCCTTTGCTCTCTTTGAAGAGGTACCCATTAACACCACAGATCCATAAAAGCAATTTGATTGGTATTCACGTATTTTCAGGAAATTGTGCAAAGTGCTTGTGGATTGAGCTTTTTAATTCTTCTCGGAACTATACATGTGATCTTCATATTGTAATGCATCATAGTATAGTGATACTCTGCTGAGAGTTATTAGAAGGACTTGCAAACCACAGAAAATTGAGACACAGTAGTAACACAAAATGTGAACTGCCAGTGCAGGTTTCTGTGGGGTCCTCTTTTTTGCCAAAGAACTGTCATGCGTGCATCAGTCCTGAATGGGGACATGGTACCTCTGTGGTTCATGCTGCTTTGCGTGCTCCAAAATTATTTTTCCAGAGCAGTTAGCTATCAATAAAAAATAAAGATGAGCTGAAGCAGGAAAAAGTTTTTCCTGCCTGCTCCCACCTTCCTCCTCCACATTGTTCCAGTTTACTTTGCTGTACAGTCGTGTAGCTGGCAGAGAGGATGGGTGAGAGGGTGGTTACTACAGGAGATATCTCTCTGGGACTCCTTCTTTCCAAGATCTGCCTTAGGTCTTCTGTGATTCTCAGGCAAATGCCTGAGGCTGTGTCCATCTCGTCCTTGTGAGCACCACACACCTCTCCTTTCCACTCAGAAAGAGCAGACATTACAGTAGTCAATGAGTGCATAGAAAGTAGGCAGAGATAGACAAATCTATAGCTATAATTTATCCCTTCCTTAAAATCTTTATTCTCACAGCACCAGTCTGTCTTTTCCACTGTCCAGTGGACAAAATTGAGAAAGCAAGTTACATGCTAGCTTTTCTAGCTAAAGGATAAGTTTCCCTCTCATGTAAATATTTTTCATAATGCTACTGAAACATACACAAAAAGAGACTCAAAAAAGAGGAAAATGGGAATCCTATTAGGTGTAGCATCTTGTTAATGGAATTGACCGGAACAACATGTGGATCATCTGTACAAGTTCTGGAATGAAGTTGTATTCTAAGAAAGAATTTGAACTGACTATGGGCAAATGGTAATGGGAGAAAAAAAACACAAATTAATTATTTTAAGATGAAAGACTTACAAGTTCACATACCCCTCCCACATACTTTTTTTTGTTTAGTATTTTCAACCAAGTGACTTGTAATGACATCACTTAAAAATCCTGTACATCCATGCATGCACCAGTGTCATTTGGGGAGTAAACACTGCCATATGATTTACTTGATCCAGCAGTCACGGTCTGGATTTCAGCCATGAAAGTTCAGGAAAGCAAATTAATGTTAAGCATTCTTTTTTTCAATTTTGAATTATGTACAACAATGGAAATATTATAAACTTTCTTCCTTTTTCTAGTCCCAGAATGAGAACAAAAAGGGAACTTGGTAAATTCATCTTAGAGTACTCCCGAAATAAAGATTACTTTTTGCTCTGTATAACCTGGAAGCCACTGGTGCAGGGACTCTACTATTTAAACAGGGTTTTGAAGAACTGGATTGGAATGCCTGGGAAGCAGTAACATTAAACGTAATGCAAGCTCTGGCAAGCTATGCAAATTACAGTAAAGTGGGAGTCTAAAACCTCATGCTTCAGGGCTTAAATTTTACCTACTCAGGAGGCCAGGAAGAAATTTTTCTCTTAATAACACAATATAATTGAGTACGTAGACAGTGGGTCTGATCCAAAGCCCACCATTGCTAATGAAGCACTGTTTCTGAGCTTTGACTCAAGATTGTCATAGTCAGTAAGCTGCTCATCTTCCTTTCAGATCCGTGTAAATTTGCAACTGCTGGAAGCAACAACTCCAACAGGTGTTTGATCAGCTCTCAGACTAGGAAAGAAAAATGCAAGCTATTCTTACAAACTGAACCCATGTGAACTCCCCATTAACTGCAGACGTTCAAAGTATGAAATATATCTCTGATCTCTGAGCTTCTTGCCAGCTGAATACAGGACTCTCCTGGGTTACTTAGAGATGCTTTCCTTCCCATGAAGCTTGGCTCTGCCTGAAGAAGGGAGCTCAAATATCCTTTAAGCCTTTGCTAAGCCCCCCTAATTGAGATGATGGCTTGAGGGAAATGGTAAGCTCTCTCACTGGAGGTGCCAAAATTAGCTGGTGTTCATCATGTAGATTTTTCTCAGGCCAAGATTTCCTCCTTTCCATCTGTAAAAAGAAACAGTGATTGTGAGAGGGTATGTGATCACCTGGTGAATGCAAACAAATTGACAGAAGAAATAAAAGCTTCAGTATCAGTACTGCCAGGTGCGACATGGATGCACCTGCAGCCTCCCCCCCCCTGCGACATCTCCTGTTGCTGCCTTTGGCTGCCAGAGGTCGTAAATATGGATATCAACCAGAGAGAATAAGACATTTCATCTGTAAAATATAAAGTCAGAGATTAGGATTGTTTCCTTTATCTTCACATAGAGTGCTCAATAAATAATATATATTTCTTATCACCTGGGAGCCTCTCAGAGGGAACAATCATTATAAGCTGCCATAAAATAAGTACTGGAAAATCCCCCCTCAGTTTGGCATACTGTTCTCCACTCTAAAATACCCTAAAGTGTTGCTGGGCTCAACACCACTGTGCCTAGCTACTTTGTTAGCTGACTTGGACCTAGGAAGGTCAGATGACTTATAGTCCTCCAACATACAATGGGGAAGGATTCCCTTCTGTTAGGGTGAAGGCCCTGGTAGCTGCTTCTGCTTTAGCTGTAGGAGAAGCCCAAGGAGTGGTGCTGAGCTGAGCTGCCATGTGCTCACATTTCATAAGGACTCTGCTATATAAAACATTTCTGCTTGAGATCAAAAGAAACTGAATGTACATGAACAATTTAGCCTTCAAATTCCTTTCAAATTACATGAGTAATAGGAGGGCACAATGGGACTTAGATCTGTTCTATGACAGCTTGTTTTCTCTCAAGAAGTATAGGTGCAGCATTAGGAAGCCCTTGCTCTTTAGCCTCTTCTTCTTTGAACACACTGCCTTCACACCATCTCTCCATGCATTAATCCTGATTTCCTCAGATCGTGCACTCTTCTTGGCAGAAGGAACATCTCTCTGGAATGACTACATACACAATCCCTGGACAAGGCATTAAAATGTCCAGCCTTAATCCATATGAAGGTTACTTTCAAGAGGTCAGATTTCAGAGAAGGAAGTGCAGAAAAGGGGTGAGCATCTGTTCCTTCTATCAGTGCAATCAAACTGTTGAATGTATTTCCCAGACTAAACAAATTATATTTTCATATTGGCACAAGACAAATCTAGATGCTGAATTAGTTAACAATGCCTGTGATAGTGAGTTCTCCTTCCGCTTTTAATTATACTGCAACATGTGCCTTCACAAGTTCTTTCAAGGGAAGCCAAACAGTAAAGCTGTACTATTACTTTATATCTAGGAAATGCAGAATAAACTTAGAGTGAAGGGCTCGAAAGCAGACCTGAAGGAAATGATGCAGCAGAGTGCTGGGGATCCACATTGCTCATTGTTGCTCTTTGAGGCAAGAAAGTGATTATTTCTCACCAGTCCTTCAATTATTTTGGAACATAAGTTAAGTGCAAAACCCTCCTTAAAGTTTTGTGGTAATGCATATCCTACGTCACATACAACATTTTTGCGCATCAAGTGCACTGGGTTCCTGAGAATAATTTAAGAAGGTGTCTATTTCAGGGAGAACAGCAAGACAGATATATGTGGGTAAAGAGGAATGTTAATAATGTTCTTTTTTTTTGCGTCAGTATTTACTGTAATGTCTCATTAATGTAAAAAAAAAATCAAGCAGAGCATGAGTAAGCAGTTTATATCCATTACTATTCATTAGTTTTTCCTTTCAGGTGCAGCAGAGTCTGCAAGAGATCTAGTGCGGTTTTGATTATTTATGCATAAATGCAACTCTTTGGAGATAAGCTGTCTCACATAAGCAGTGAAGTGTCTTGCAGGATTCTAATGTTATCCCTCGTGCCTTTGTTCCTGTCTCAGGAGATTAACAAAAATACCAGTGTTTAAAAGCAGCACATTACAGAGCTGCAACATGATTGACCTCAACACTCATGCAGGCTGTGAGAGTATGACTCTGTTGTTGCTCATCTGCTTCATGTGATGTCTGCAATCTCCAAAGAACAAATCAATGGACGCAAAGAAGTATTCCTGTCTGCAAACACATAACAAGCCAAAGCCTGGGAAGCAAATGGTCATGGGATCTTCCCACTAGAGAGGAACAGACACACAGCCAAAGAATAACTGAGGCTCTCACCCAGCCTCACTTGAATGGGCAGATGCATCACAACTGTGCTGGCTTCTGCCCAAGCAGTGGGCCACACTCTTCTCCTTGTTTCAGATCAATGCTGGGCAGCCCAGGGCATCTGATGAATCAGGGAGGAGTTACCTGCATTGTTCTAGCACTTCTCACTGTATGTCACTATTGCAACACCCCAATTTATTTCTTGTGTTCCTTTTTCAGTCACTTTGTCAGCATAATCAAGCACTGGATAAGTCTTTTGTTTCTTTTTCCTTCTGAAGGCAAAAATATGACATGATATCGTCTTGTCAGGAAAACAAAGCTAAGTTGCCAGCCAATTGTACCTCTGGAGAAATGTCTGAGTACTGCAGATACGGCACATTAACTGGAAATTGAATCTGCAGTACACAAATGATTCTTCCATAACATCCTTCAGGGTGACATCCTTCAGCTTCATTTTCAAAAAGTGGGCACCTTTGTGCTTTCAGCTCCACCAGCTGAGTACTTGAACCCAACTCAGCTGCTTGCATCAGAGTGGTCTTATTAGTGTCACTTCTCCCAGGGAGGTCACAGATGCTCCTCTGGGTAACCCTGCAGTAAAACGGAAGGAGACTTCTTCCATATCACTGTTTTCAAAAGCACGCAACTTCTGGCAATGTTACCTTGAATTACTGTAAACAAACACACTGCCATTCATACCTCAAATTGGCTTATTTTGTTTGATCTCGTTAGTTATTTCAATTGCCATGAAAAAACTATCATGAAAATGCCTGGAAAAATACCACAGAAAAAGACTTTGTGTTTAGTTTCAGGGTACAAGCCCTCCCAGAATACATCAGAACAAATCTACTTTAGTTGCGACACCATAAGTGCAGAGTGACTTCAGGGTGTCCTCATGCGTATGTACAGAATGTAAACAGGAAATGCTGGACTCTCTGGCAATTTGCAGAGAAGGCTGTCCAGATCTTGACAGCACTAGGATACCTTCTGTGGAGAGTTTCCCTGCTCATCAGCAAGAGACATTACCCTGGAAAAGCACTCACAGCCCATCAGGACCAGGCAAGGGAGGGAAGTGTGGTGATACCCCGGTGACGTAGGAGACCTGGTAGTACCAACTCCTGACTCTGCTACATGTTTTCTTTCTGTCCTGGGGCAGGTGATAGATGTAATGTCTCTGTTCAATAGTGATGAGGATATCTGCCCTCCTGAGAGGAGGCTGTAAGAAGTCATGGACAGAGGAAGGAGCTATGAATGTAATAGTGGTGATTAAAATCCTTTTATTTTCCATCAGGTATCACCCACATCACATCCCTCCCTCTACAGGAGTGAAGTAGTCCAGCTCCTCACCTTCCTATGGGTATTTGCTATAACTTGAGAAGCATAAAAGAATAGAGACAATATATCTGAGTTTAAACCAGTGCATTTTGGGCTACCCAAAGCAATGTGGTAAGACAGGGGCCTGACCAGACTCAGGTGCCAGTGTCCATTTTGTTTGCCTCAGCAAGGAGGTAGATTGCTCCATCTCCACCCCTGAAGTGATGAACTGGTACTTGAAACATAGGCCTGTAACACTTAGAAATTATAAGTGCACTAGTCAGGATATAATTAATATTAATTATCTTTCAACCTGAATATGAATGTAGTAAAATAGTGCAACCAACACAGTATATGATCTCCTTTTAATAATGTGATGGCATATAAATGTGTGGATACTGTTACTGCCAAAAGGACAAACAATGAGAGTAGCTGCTTGTAGAAGAGACAAAATGTTGCCAAAGGACATGGTAAGTGCAAGGGACTGCAAATATTCAGGATGTCCTGCCAAATACAAAATAATGACTGCCATGATGAATAAGTAAGTAGTAGGAGCAGAGAAGACCATCCCTTTTGGGTGGGAGGTGAAAGAGTATTAAAAACTTGAAGCTTAAAGAGGAAAGACAATGAAGAGAAGATAGACCACTTTGGTGCTCATCAAAGAGGTCCCAAAAGCTGATCACCTGGACATCCATGAATAAGAAACTGCAAGGACAGAAGCCCACACTAACTGCTACATCAGATCCATGGTACTTTATACTTACAGCCAATTCAAAAGATGAGTGTTAAAGTCTAGGTTTTTTATCTGTGTAGCAATGATGACTAATGATGTGCAAGAATGAGCCAATAGCAAAAGTAGTACCGTTAATGAATTAATTTACTATGCTTTTGTTTTACAGTTTAAAACCATCTTGATTTGTCAGTCATTTAAGAACTGCCCTCACAGTCATCTTTAATAAATATGTATAATATGCATATGTATATTCACAGTTGGGAAATCTGAGAGCTAAAGGGAACATAAGTGATATGAGAAGCAAAAAGAAGAGACAATACATAAGAATTACAAGAAATATTTTTGTCTTATTTTCTCATCTACTACACCAGCAACCTTATTGAGAAAAGGGGCTGAAGTGGCAAAAACACTCCTTTTACACCAGCATGTAAGCCTTTCTTTCCTTTGGAAAGAATTTTTCAGTTTGAAGAATGCAATGTAAGTGCTCTAAGCAACTGTCTGTACAATGACCTGCTCATCAAGCCAAATGGCTTACCATTCAGGGAACAGCATGTTTAAAGTTCGTCAGAGAAAAGATAGGTCTTACTGCTTCATTTGAAACACACTACCCTCTGTCTAGTTTGGTTTAGTTTAGTTTGCTTTGTTTTGATTTGTGCTTTTTTCTAGGGTGTAGGGATTTTGTTATTGCTTGGCTTTTTTCTTATGTACACAGTTCCATTAAATGAAAGCGTCATCTCTAAGCACGAAGGAAAGAAAAACTAAAGAATGATCTAATTAGTAAACTTAAACTAATTGCAATTTGCAGCTTAGTTCAACACATATGTGGTAGTTCAAATGGAAAGACCCCTGAAAAATTTAAGAAGGAAAGAAAGTGGAGGATTATACAGAAATATAATCCTGTTGACGAAAATTATTCCAGAAGCCTACAGCACTTAACATAAAACATTTCCCTCAGGAATTTTTCCTTAAGAAATTTGCAGCATTTTCTGTCTTGAATATAATTCATGCTCTTCTAAACACTATCAGATGAGTTGAAATTCATTTGCTTTTTCTTCTAAATTGCACAGTGTTCTTCATAAAGGGAAGATTATTCCAAGCTGCATCTCTCTGTTCCAGTAGTGTTTTTTAACTGATTGTGGACATTCAAAAAGTACCACTCACCTTTTTCAGTTAGCTAAGAAGCATGGTTATTATATATTTGCTTAGAAAATTTGATCAGATGTTTTATCAGTCTTTTACCTAACTGCATTGCACGAGTGGCTTAGGTGGTTTGTCAGTTCATATCAATTTCCAGCATTCTTGTTTATGATGGAGTTAAAAGTAAGACTCCCCTGAAACACAGTTGAGAAACAATGTTCCTGTACTATTTTTATACCACACACATTTGAAACACGTTCATTCTAAAATATACTGGATAAAATAAGGAGGAAACAAGAGAACAGCACTGTCACTTAGATGGGAACATTGGGAAGCCAGATAGGACAGAACACCAAAGATCACAATGCCAAAAAACCATACTGCTTCCTTTCAGCTCCTTCTCTTGTGAAGTGATAGAGCCAATAGTGGACATTTTCGAAACTGTGCCTTCCCACCCACTGAAAAAAACATGAGCCATTTTTGTTTTCAGAACATGGAATCAGGTGTAAAGTTCTGTATAAGGACAAATTATTATCTGTTGGTGCTTTTTTTTTTTCGTGGTTATCATTGCTGAAAGCAATCTAGTAAAATCAATGCTGTTGCTGTATTACTTACCAAATCTGAGTAGAATTGCCAACAAAATGTTGAAAACTGGGATCTTAACAAGATTAGTCATTACACCAGGCAATTCTGTGTTCAGATTTAGAGACAAATCTTCCTTACTCATTGGAAAATCATTAGGCATTACCTCCAGGATAATTCATCTGATTAATTGAATAAACACCCAAGATCTCTTTATAAATAAGAAGAACTTAATATACTCAACAGAGTGTAGTCTTGGGTCATCACACCCTGCACTAAATGTCAAGTAAATATCTAATTAACATAAGTTGAAGAAATCCAAAATTTGCCCTTTTCACTCCTTGCTT
This sequence comes from Numida meleagris, assembly GCF_002078875.1. Lineage (NCBI taxonomy): Eukaryota > Metazoa > Chordata > Aves > Galliformes > Numididae > Numida > Numida meleagris. The sequence continues at coordinate 101,783,394 of NC_034409.1, forward strand.
GTAAACAACCAAGGCCAAATGAGATGAGTCTTGCCTTCCCGGAATCAGGAATAGTCAGTCATTTCCATGAATTCTGTGAACTGATTTAAAGTTTTTCTCATTAAGTTCTTATGAAGGAGAAAAAAAAAATGTGACTCTGAGGTAGAACAGCCTAAAATTTAAAGACAGGCTGTAGGATCAACTCAGACATGTAAGGGAACATACTAATCCATGCACTGTTGCATGCCAAGAATGAGCACTGAACAAGACAGTTTCGGAACTTAAACCAGTAAGTATTTTAAGTACTGAGCTGTGTGCTTGGAACAAAAAACTCTTAAGAAACTTATTCAGATCTCTGTAGTGTGCCACCTAAAGACACGCAGAAATAGGACTTCACCAACATATGTTTCTTCTCCAAGGTGCCATGCCTGCAAATTTCTAATTTTTGTGTCAGACTTGTGCTCAAGGTGCCCTGGAATGCTCCTCCAGCACTGGTGGGATGGAGGTACAAGCTGTAGCATTGCAGGACTCTGACTGACCTCATTCACGTTTGCTGAGACATTTGCAATAAACTGACGTTTCTTTTAATAACGGGTGTTGAAGTACTTTTACTTGTTAATTCTAACTTTTAATAAAATAACCTTCAGTATGTATGGAAGAAGAGGAAGAAGAAATCAACCTGCAATCTTTAAAGCTCTTCTGTTTAGGCTTTCCTAATTCTACCACTCACAACTTGTATTCACAGTAAATCTTCCTCTCGCTGCCTTTTTCTCTCTTGTAGACTGCATTACCAGAGCTTAAATATCTCTCATACGATTTCTAATAAAATTTTTAATGAATAACATGCATTTGTGTATTATAAAATAATTTTATGGGTACAGAACTGTCATCACACTCCTTGCAGTCCCACTCATAATCATGCATGTAGCCTGAGAAATTTTGGCAATGTTTGTCACAGTTTCTCGACCACTTGACAAGTTCCCATAAAATCTATCTTTGAAAAAAAAAAAACAAAAAAAAAAACCATGCCATCCCTGCCCTTTTTGCAAAGTTACTATTTATAAATGAAATAGAAGGGAAAAAAGAAAGGAAACCTCCTGGATGAACAACCCAATGGGAAGGAAACGGAAGGGAGAAAATTTAACCAGGAAGCCTACTGGGCCAGGAAGAATACTGACAAGGTATTTTATATTATGATTGAGCAGTGGATGGGAGAATAATGACTCAGAGGCATTTGAACATGAGTATTATCACTGCAGTTTTCCTATGAGAACAATCAAATTGGTTGCCTGATTTCAGCTCCTGAACAGGCCTTGACAATCAAAGTGTTCTATCTTTCTTTCAAAATCCTAGCCCATAAAACAGAGAATTATATGTAAATTGTGGCTTAAAGACCTAATGTCTCAATTACTTCAAAGCAGAACTCCAGAGAGGATTACATGAGAGTTGTATTCAAAGTGGGCAAGGTGTCAGGTATTCTGGAGACAGCTTATGTCTCTCCATAAAAAATGGCTCAAAGATAGTTCCTAATATATACTCCTTTTTTACATCTTTGTTTATTTGTTTTTTAGTGCAGTAATTCTTCATGTTAGGATTGTCTAGGTGGCCAGATCACTTGTTAGTGCAAGTTAGATACAGAAGTGCCAATAACACTTTAATTCCTGGCTACTGCAGCTTTCAGAGTCATCCACTTTTCACTGTTAAAAATCAAAATTTTATACCATCATATTTCTGCATGCACAGACAACTCTGAAAATATTTCGTAAGTGGGTACCAGGCACTTGGCTATAAGCGACTGCAAAAGCAGGTTGCACAATAACATGGATATATGCAGGGCACGGCACAGCAATGCCCGGTCTCCCAGAGTGTGTTAACAGTTAGATTGCTGTTTGCTCCTTATGCTGAATGCTACTCCCAGCTGCCCAGGATATAGTGGTTAATGAGGATACATAAATGACTGGTGGATGTAAAGATTCAGCTTTAAAACTTCAGCTCCAGCATGTGAGTACAGGTTCTTGCAATTGTACAACATCAGAACTGGACATAGCACATTTTCTCCGTGTGCCCCAGGGTCCAATGGAGTGTTAATTCACAGTCAGAAGAATGGGATTCCCTCTGCTCAGCTATCAAGCTTGAAAATTATTACAGACTTGTCAGTGTCAGAATCTGAACTGAGTCAGAAGCACATACTTAGGCAATCTGAGCAATTTACTGTTAGCATTCTTATGATGTTGATTGTGCTCGTGCTAGAACAGAACAACACACATTTTTACCACATGTAATAAAATGGCTACATACAGACCACACTGTAGAAAGACAAAATGCTGGCATCATGCTAGCATGTCTTTAGTGAGCGCCAGTAAAGACAAATTCGGTTGCAGTCATGCCAAGAACCACCCTTAGTATGCTTGAAAGTCACAGAAATCTGGTGTTTCTCTTACTGCAAGCTAAGAGGAATTGCAATACAAGAAGGAAGCCATTTGAGATTTATTTCTCTTAAGTTGACATTAATCCTCCATTAGCCATTAGAAGGAACTCTATCTGAGCCTGCTCCAGGATCTTGTTTTCTCTGCTATGTAGCTATGTTGCCAGTAGCGGTGTCCATGCACTGACAAGCTTCCATTCTTGGTTGGATGAATGGAGGGACAATGGAAGGTCATCCAAACAGAAAAATTCTCTTAGAATCATAGAATGTGATGTTGTCAATACCTAACTCTTGTTAATACCTAACTCAAAAGGTGTTCATGGTTCCAGCTCCCAACAGCAAACTGCTGGCAGTTTGCATACTCCCTGATCCCTTGTGTCATAACACTGGTCAGCTTCTCACTTCTATAGGCACTGTCTGAGCTAGTGTGAAGCAAGGCAGTGGTGATCTCCCCATACTTACAAAGAATGTGCTTATACTGCAAAATGTAGTCCAGAATAGATATACTCAGTGGGATAATTTACTCAGCTGGAGATTCAAAGTAATTTATAGTGCTTCTGGCATGGTATAATGTGCTGATGAATTACACAGTAAATCATTTGGGCAAAATCATACTTGAAATATATGATGGACTGAGGAACTAAGGGCACATCTCTAGCACCCTGACTGCAAATCCATCCTCATAGCTGTCTGTAATCTCAAATTTATTGTTTCTTCTCCAAAAAATGATGATGGTTGAGTACCACTGGTAACCAGTGAGGCAATTAAGTGTAACTTAAAAAAAACTGTTAACTTTTCTCACAGGTGTCAAAAAGAGATTTGCCATTTATTGCAAAAGAGAAAAAAAATTATGTCAGAAATCTTTGATTCAGGCACACACAGCCAAAAATAGTCCTGTCAGGACCACCCAGATAGCTATAACAGAAGGTGTCTGCATCAGAAAACACCAGAGTTAGACAAAAGGGAGGTGGCTGTGCTGAATAAATGGGCATCTCAGTTATCCACGATAGCTGGATTGGAGATTGGTAAAAACAATGCACAATTTAATATGCTATAGGAAGTTTTGGAAGTGTGGGATTTGATGAATAACTTCTTAACATAATGGTGATTCCCTGCCTATAACAGGGGGAATGATCCCAAACCGTTCTATGATTCTATGATTTTCCATCCGTTAAGAAAAAACATCAAATATTTAGCATAATTGGCTATTTTTTTTATTTTTTTAAAAATCTATTAATATTCAAAATGAGTAATATCTTTAAAATCCCTTTACAACCTGTTTAAAAAAGGCATGTAGAGAATCTGGTGCTGAAGTGGCAGAAATAATACCATGTCTGATATGAATTTCACAAACTAATCTGTTTTCACATTGCCCTGGGGAGAAAATGTGAATGCCTAAGGCTACATTAAAGGTGAAGCAGACATCCATATATTGATGTCCGAGAAAGAAATGGCATGATCAGTTATTTTGGGATTATGTGAAAATGAAGCCCTGTGTGAGGATGGTAAGAATAAAGGACAGAAGGTTTTAAAATAAAAGTTATGTAAAGATTTTAGCAGGATAATGACGGAGAACTCCACTTGTCTGTTGTAGTAAAAGAGATGCCGTCACGTCTCACCTTGAGACTCGATAAAGAAGGCATTCATGATATCTGTGGTGCACCTGCAGTATAGAACTAGCAGACAGACTTCAGCTTTACCCATTTCTTTGGAGAAAACCCCTCATCTCCTTAAAGAAAGTTACATGTAAGAAAAATAATCATCATCACAAAGAAAAAAAATAAGGAAAATAAGAAAATAAGCAATGATGGCATAGGAAATACTGCAAGTAGTCTGTAATATGACATCCAGAAGCAGCTGTGCAGATGTAACTGCACAGAGTGTAACAAACTCCTACATTTACACCACTTCTGAACATGACTCAAGATGAAAATGTGCTATTTTGACTGACGTCTGCAAGTAGTTAGTGAGAACAATATTTTCTAATTGAGGGAACATTGTGTATTCATGCTCATCCGAGCTGTGTTTTGTTTTTTGTGGGTTTATTTTTTATTTATTTTGCATAGACAATGCAATGGAAGAGTAGGATGCAAGACAGTACAAAGAATGAAAAACGCTCTGGACTATAGAAAGCATACCATTTTCCCTTTGCACAGAAGTCACGGAAAGGACGCATAATTCTGCTGTTTGTTCTCGCACACATATGCACAATTATTTAAAGACTTTGAGAAGCCTTCAGGTGTCCACCAAATTTTACAATCTTGCTGTATTTATTTCCTCATAATCTTATTAGCTGCCAATTTTGTTTCTCTTTCAGTTTTTTATCCTCTATTTGAAGTCCAAAGCTCTGGCATATCTGTATATTTCTGATTTTCTGGCAGATCTGAAATCAAATTGAAAGGCATTTTGAAATAAGCATGTTTCTCTCTCAGCGCCTTAACTTCTACATTGCCCCTGTTCATTATATATATTTTTTCTAGCATCCCTGCAATATTTGCTACATGAGTCGAAACTAATTTTGCTTTAGCAACTCACCTGCTTTGTGATCCTGGAAATGCAGGGACTGGGGAAGGATCCCTTTGAGGAGGAACTCTTCCCTTTGAGATGCTGGGGAGAATTACATGCTCAAGAAGGCTTTGATCTGCCAAGTCTCTTGGCCTTAAAGACAGTGTCTGAATACATAGCTTTGCACTACTACTACAATTATTTGCCCACACACACCATTCCATCTCCCTCCCCCTCCAAAAATATACACAGGAACACACAGGAGCTCTGCTTCTGGGCCATGTTGAGGGTATGTTGTGCCCCAAGGACTTACAAAAATCCATGGGAAAATGGGCTTCAGACTTTTCCCAGAAGATTTAGACTCTAAAGAGAATGAGAACTGGTCTGCAGGAGAACCTGTCATCCTGAAGCTGGAAAGTGGCCTAGATAATAGCACAGTCTCTACTCGCGCACTCAGGGGACTGAACTAGTGAGACCTTCACACTAATGTGCAATTCAACAAATAAGTAAAAATCCTAACAAAGAACACAGATTTGCTTCATAAAGCAAATCCAGAGCTTGGCTCACATCCTTCTCTTCCAGTGTGCAGGCTCTCCTTTCTGGTGTGCACCCGGAATGAAGCTGAAGTAGCTGCCACAAGGATCAGGTGTGCTTTGCACTGCAACAAATACCCATGTGTATATACATACACACATATAATGTATACAGCTATCTATGAATGTAGGGATATAGGTAAATTTAATAGGATGCAGGAGAATAGAATCCAGACATAATATCTTTTTTGTATCTAAAGCAGTGTTTTCAAGGATATCCAGAACCCAACAAAATTTTGACGCTACTAAGACCTGGTCCAGAGTTTTCGATAAGGTGGCCAGCAATGTGCCAAAGAAAATCTATGTAATTCATTTATCTTGCTTTATGGTTTCTGAGTACCTTATGTTCAGTCTGTTCTACTTTTGACTTACTACTCCACCTGGACTGCCACAAGTCCACGGGGCCAGATGAGATACACCCGAGAGTACTGAGGGAGCTGGCGGAAGAGATAGCCAAACCACTTTCCATCATCTATTGGCGTGGTCAACTGGAGAGGTCCCAGAAGACTGGAGACTTGCCAATGTGACTCCCATCTACAAGAAGGGTCGTAAGGAGGATCCAGGGAACTACAGGCCTGTCAGCCTGACCTCGGTGCTGGGGAAGGTTATGGAGCAGATTGTCCTGAGGGAGATCACGCGGCATTTGCAGGACAACCAGGGGATCAGGCCCAGCCAGCATGGGTTTGTGAAGGGCAGGTCCTGCTTGACCAACCTGATCTCCTTCTATGATCGAGTGACCC
>NC_034409.1:102090670-102302625 GCF_002078875.1 Numida meleagris
GTTAGGAGAGGGTCCCCAGGATGGTCAGCGTTGAAGTACTTTTTGAGAAGACGCAGACAAAATAGGGTTGCTTCTGCCTAGAGAAAAGATAGCTGTGGGGAGACATAATAGCCACCTCCCTGTTTCTCTGGGAAGACATCAAGATGATATATGCCCTGTCCCTGAAGGTGCTCAAGGCCAGGTTGTATGGGGCCACTGGCAGCCTGATCTGGTGGGTGCCAGCCTTGCCAAAAGCAGGAGGTTGGAGCTCAATGATCTTTAAGGTCCCCTCCAATTGAAACCATTCCATGATATAGACATTAGGAATGGGAGTACTCCAGCTTTCCAGTCGGGGGGGGGGGGGGGGAAGGACACTGTCATAAATAAAAATTGTAGGTTTCAATTGGACATATGGAAAATCTTTTTCTAATGGGGATAGGGAGATGGTGTTGAGGTAACCCATACAAATTATGTAGGCTCTGTCCTAGGAGGTCTTTATCACAGTACTGGACAAAGCCCTGAGCAGCCTGATCTTGTCCAGAGCTGATGTTGTTTTGAGCAGGAGACTGGACTACAGACCTCCTGAGGTACCCTATCACCCAAGTGATTCTCTGAATTTGAAACTTAAGTTAATCTCCACTTACATGTAAAGAAAAAGGTGACTCCTTGTTGAATTGTTACCTAGGAGAATTAAGTTTTATCCTTTCCCTTGGTTATCTGTACAGATTCTGTCATCTTGAACCTTGTGCTGGGTGGGATGGAGTTAATGCTTCCTGCTGCAGCCCCTATAATGGTGTGCTCTGCACTTGTATCTAGAACAGCATTGTTATCACAGCCCCCTCACCCTCCCAAGTCATATCATCCCTCACTCTTCTTTGAGGAGCAGAAGTGAGAGAGCAGTGTGCTAGGGTTTTAATTGGTCATTGGTGTGAAACCGCCACAGACCTTACACAGTATTTGCTTATTGTCCTTTCAGGCAAGCCTATGAATTCTTATTGCTCACTAATGTTCTGTATTTGGGAATATATGTGGACCACTCAGAGAGAGGTTAGCTGCTTTGAAACAGCTCTTGCAGAACACTTGTGTACATTGACCTGCCTTGTACTTTCTTGCATCAAATTTGCATCAGAGTTTTAAACTAAAGGTACTTGTGAGGGGGAGCAGAGTAAAGGACAGCTGGCCTTGAAGGTGCCGTAGCTCAGGAGGAGGATGTGGCAGTGATTAACAAACCATAGCAGTGGTCTAAGAAATGGTGACTGAGATCTTGTTACATATGCTGTAGCAAAGGGAAGAAATGTGTGAACTAAACAGATTCCTCACCAGAAGTAGTAGATGTTTCCAATTTCATGATTGTTATGACTTTGTAACTAGTTACCATTACTTTACAGTATTAATAATGCTGCTAAAATAAAATAATATTGAAATGTATTAACTTACTAACAACTTCAGATGGGGATAGGGAACTTCGACTGGAGAAAATATTTGAGTGTTGAAGTTTTGTGTTGAGTAATAATCCAGATTATTTCATCAGTCCATATTACACAGCTGAGTGCCTCTGCATACCCAAAATTTGCATAAGGTGATTTCAGATTAGGAGATGTGGCAACAGCTGCACTCTTTTCGAATCATTTTAGGCAAAAGGGGACTGGCAGCAACTGCTTTCTTTGCGGAGTGCCACTTCACACTAGTGAATTCTTTCTGAAAACTGTAGAAGCTGCATTATGAGTTTCTCCTGTAAGAGAGAATGTGAGAAGAACTAAAAATAATTCATCTTTCTAAGAATGAATTGATATAGCAATAAGGTAACCCAGGATAAATATATATTTCTTGAAAGCTATTTAAAGCTTTATGTAGAAACTGAAATTTGTCTTCAGAACTCTGCCTTTTGTAGTTATCTGTCAAACTTGGTGTGTATTTCTTTCTTCTTTCAACTACTTCTTTTATGATCCTCTTTGTTTCCTGTCCTCTTTCCTCATTTTTCTTCTGCTTCTGCCGCCCTGTGTTTGAGTTGTACCTGTTCAGAGCAGTTTTCTACCTGAGAAGTATCTGCCATTCTTAAGCATATTTGTCTAAACAGAACTTCAGCATTTCGCTTGCATTCCCCTGCTCTAACAGAGGTTACCTGCCTGTTGGCACTACAATTCTTATCTCTTGAATTCACTATTCTGTCTGTCATCTATCTTTATGTTCTAGTGTTTTAATCAGCGCCCTGAAGTAAACTGTGAATTGCTGCATTTCCAGAGAAAATACTTTGTCCACAATTTTAGCATGTTTTGTTTCTTTAACTTTTCTATTTGCTTTAAAACACATCTGATCTCCATTGTTTGTTCTGTGGCACTTCTCGAGAATTAAATTTTTCAACTAACAGTAGCATCAATACTGAAAATGTGATGCCTGGTTTCCAGTATTTACATTTAAATCTCTATGGAAACTGGGCTGTTTAAAGTTTAGTTGACCTGGGGGTAGCAGTTTAGATGTGTTCTCCTATAGAATTAGTGTTTTGGGAGTATTTACAGTAAGTGGAGCTAGGTTTTATTAAATAAGTAAATTTCATTATTTTGGCTGTCAGCATTAGCTTTGAAAAATTTTATGCCCGAAAAAATACCTTCAGGTAGCTGAGCTGACACTTCAAGATAGGGTAGAGTTTTTCTTTTAGTAGTCATTTGGTTTTGTTGCTGATGATCTTCACAGTGCTGAATTCCTTCTGTTTCAGCAGACCGTATTATTTACAGCCCTGTTAAAATGTAACTAAAGCTATTTTTATTTTTTGCAGCAAAATGAGAAGGAAAACTTGCTGAAGGAGAGAAACCTCATTTTGTCAACTCTGGGTGAGACAAAGCAGAATCTGACCGGTCTCTGCCAGCAGGTGTGTAAGGAGGCAGCCTTGAGTCATGAGCAAATACAAATACTTGCAAAATATTCTTCCTCAGATTGTCCACTTTCATTTTTATTCCCGGAGAGAGAACGAACGGCTCCACCTGAGAGCGAGCTCGCGACACCAGCAACTACAGAGTTAGTAGATGGTCTTTCAAGTGTTATGCCTGCAAGTGAGCAGAGTTCTTGTTATCAGTGTGTGAAAGGTGTGTGTGATGCAACATACGATCAAGTACAAGAACTACATCCAGTTTCTGTAAGAACATTGGAAAAAACTTCACTTGCGGAACAGTGTGGACAGAGTGGTGCTATCACAGACTTCTGTCAGCAAATGACTGATAAATGCACTACAGATGAGTAAATCTATTCTCTTCCCATTGCCAGCTTCTCAACATTGCAGCTTAAAATAAAATTGAGCATTATTGTGAGGTAATTTACTAAGTGGAAGGAAAGATGAATATTTCTTATAAAACTGTATGGAGAATTACACAGCCATTATTGGCAAGCTTCAGTTTGCTCTGTGTAGTTCTGGAGTGTAATTTGTATGTGTCAGCCTTGGAGCTTTTTTCTGTGTGGTGATGGCAAGGAATGTTCAAGTAAGTTGTTTGGAAGTATAAACTTTGTGCACAGATGTTGATTCGTGAGGAATATAAGTAGCCTTCACTCTGGTTTATGCCACAGTACCCAATGCCACTCTACATCTCAAGAAAACGTTCCTGACAGACATTTATCGTAATGACTTCTATACATGGAGTGCTTTTCTCTTTAAGATGTCTCTTTATTTTTCTTTTTCTCTCTGTCAGACAAACCTTAGGAAGCATATATAGCTCTGTAAATGTTTATTTTATAGATGAGTTAAGATAACAACATGACAGTTGGAGGAGATTCTGGCAAATGCTCTCTAGAACAGCTCATTGCTTCCTGCTGTTCCCATCCCTGTACCAGAGCCAGCTTTTGTTGAATATTTGTCTTAGCTCTCCCATGTGTAGTTAAGATGACTGGAAAAGCAAAGGTGCTGCAGCATACTGCTCTCTTCTCTGGTTTTTGTGTGAGAAATAACAGCATACTACAAAAGGAAGAAATTTGATAAAATTCTTTGTTTTTACAGCATGCATTGGATCCTCTGGCATCTGAATCCCAGGTGCTTGTTAAAATTCCTTGATGTACAGTGACGTTCTGTCCTAGCACCCATTGAGCTTATTGCTGTTTGTGGTGAATTGGAATCAAAGTATTGTGAAAGATAAAGGACAGTTATCATTTTTATTAAAGTAGTCAGGCACAAATTCTTCATAACCTGAGTGCCTGATTGCATTTTAAGTAATCTGTGTTTTTGTTCTGTGATCACTGGGACCAGTAAAGATCTATTTCAAAATTTAATCTTCAGAATGCATTTATGGCTAAACCTGTAGTGCATTTTCAGTGGCTTGTGTTGTAAGTATAAATGTGTAAGAAGTATAACAGGGAAAAGAGCTGTAAAGATGACTTCCACTTCATTTGTGAAGGAGAAATTCAGCCGCTAAGATAAAAGAAATGTAAAGTAATCCCTTTTTTAATTTAAGATTTTTACGTGGAAGTAGATGCCTATTGTATACTGATGATTCTTTGTTACTTAAATGTTATTCTCACACCAGAACTAAGTATTGAACCTCACCACAGAAAACTTTTGGTTTTGCTGGTTTACAAAACATGAAGAATCTTTTACAAGCCAGTGGAATTCTTCATTTCCTACCTCAGAATGTGTATTAGCTGTTTGTGTCTTCGAGTGCATGTATAGTAGGCAGCAACTAGAGCAAAGGACTATTGTAAATACTGCTTTGCAGATTTATCTTGCAGTGAGACAAAACTTGCTGAAGAAACTTCTTGGCAAAGTTTTTTTTTCTCTTCCTCTTACTAGGTAACATAGCATTAATAAATATGTTAAGACTATCAGGCCACTTATTTAAAACAAAAATTAAAATTGATGGATTTCAGTAGTACTTCTCTTAACCAGCACCTAATACAAGTGACTACACTACCTCACCTGTGGGATTGAAGGTTAGTTCAAATCTCTAGTAATATTCTTAGATTTTCATTATATATCATTACTTTATGGGGAAGATTTATGTTAATGGAGCATAGCTTGTATAAATCACAGTGCTTGCAGTGATTGAAATTCAGAAATAAGTACTTTATTGTGGACATAATGAAACTTCTACTAGTTTGGAAATACTCAGATAATTGAATTGAAATTATTTTACATGAACAGCATTTACGTGTGTTGATCCCGTATGTGCATTACTCATGAAGCTCTGTGTCTGTTCTCCAGCATCTGTTTATTTCTGATTAATTTAATACTGCCTCCTTCATGTGCTGCCATCATGGGCAGTATATTAAGCGTCTATTTTTCTTGTTGGTTTGCTTTTTAAGTAATATTAAAAACAAAGTCCCAAACCTTCTACTGTCCATATGTAACATCACTTTTTAAAGTTGGTGATATTCTGAAATGACACGGATAATGACATGAAAGCGTTATCCTATAACACGTGTACTTTAAAATGGGATTTCTTGGGTTAGATATATTTGTTATGAATTGATTGAGCATATATGTAGAGAATAACTGGCTGGGAATACAAATGAATCCAGTGGCCCTAACCCCTGGTTCACCCGGCTGTGGATGAAACAAGGTCCGCGATGACCAAGTCCCAGAGGGTAGACCGTCCACCAAAAAGAGTTGTGCTCCATTGCCACGGTCTGATCAGCCATGTCTGAATTCCATCTGGCAAACACTGCGGGGCTTCCCGTGCAGAAGTAACGGCTGTTATGTCACGTCGGGTTATGATAAAATTAATGTCATGTATTTAATCCTACGATGAACATGATGAAGTTGAAGGGTAGGCTCTTGCCTAACCAGCTGTATCTAAATTTGTAAAATATTTATTTAATACACTAGACACACAAGTTGCATGTTGACTTCTATAGGCTATACCATCAACTTGCAAAAGTTAAAAATGAATGACAGTTTTATGATACTGATTCTCAGGTAAATGTTTTGGAGTTGTTGTTTTTTCCAGTAAAGAAATATTCAATTTTGAAATTGTAAAATACTTTGTTAAAGCATGTTTTAAGTACTTTGGACAGAATATCTTAAAGCCATAAGAGTATGATGGCATACAGATTGTAAAATAAACAGATAATTACAACAGTTGATTTTGTATCTTTCATAATTCAATATTTTCTAAGACTACAATAAAAACCACTATCCTTTCTACAAAGGCTTTTCTTTTTTTGTACAAATCTTATGCAGTGAGAATGTTTACTGGTGAAGTTGCTTGATCCTATAGCAGATGCTTCATTAGAAGTGAACGCTGTCATTGCTGGGGAGAAGGCTGGAAAGTATGGTGATTAGAAGCCTTAACGTGCTGCTTTTAGTTGGTAGGGCAGTAGCTGCTTTTGCTGAAGGATGGTTTTGTTGATGAAATTCGTAATCACTTGGATTTAGGTTGTAGGTGTTCTGTGCATTTCTTGGCTTTAAAAGTCAAGATGTTAGCTTTTACAAGGATGTTACTGTGGTTCCTCTTTGAGGAAACAAATCTCAATGCAAGACCGTGATATGTTCTCTTAACCTTCTCTTGATATTCAGCAGGAAACGACTGCAGTGAAAGCTAAAAAGGGTACGTATGACAGAGAACAGTACTGTACACTTAGTTCTGCCTCTGGATCTTTTTTTGGGAGGCAAGAAATGAGGAACTGCTGATAAATGGCACTCTTTTATATGTGAGTACTTCAGTTTTTATCTGACCATGACAGGGCTAAGGAAAATTTAGTAAGAAACTTGTTTGAAATAGTAACCATTGTTCTAATGTTGAAAAGGTGACAGTATGCCTACTCTAATTGTAGCTGGTTCTTTTTCTGAACACGTTTGGTCAGTGTTCTGGCAGAGGATTCCGTGTAAACAAAATAGTAGATCTGCACAGAACGAATTTTGTCCATTTTCGGCGCAGAAAGAGAAGCTGGAGCTTTATGGCTGTTTGCTCTTACATTATTTGCTTATTGATTTCCTCTTTTTCATTTTTGTTCCTCAAAAGAATGAGCCCCAAAAATGTGCAGTTCAAATTCAAAACCATGTGTTTTTTTTAAATTCCAGTACATTAAGACTTACTTTCAGTTAAATTTCTGTGCATGAGACTAGAGGGGGGAAAAAAGGGGAAATGAGCCATTTAAGCAAAACTTTAAATGAAGTCTTTAAGCATGTGTTATGTTCTTAGATCTCTTAAATTTACATATGCTATGCAAACTTTCTTATTACTATTTTTAATCTTTTTTTTCTTGCAAATACTAATCTGACAACATGTGGGCACTAATTTTGCTAATAAAGCTATCAGTTTTCTTTCCACCTTTAGATAACTGGGACAGCAGTGAAAACAGTGTTCATCTCTGCTTGAGACTTTAGAAACAAGCAGGATGTTTAAACAAACATTTCTGGGAATGGTGGGGTATGAAGGTCCAGGTAATGGCGTTTGCTGCTGGGAAATGTCATGGCAGTTTTATTTTTAAACCTCATTTTCCTGTTGAGTGAGGAAAGATTCAAGGTAAAACTTGTCAGAAGCGCAAACTAGAACCTAATATTTTTTTCGTTTTGTGGAGGTGTGTTATGGAAAGCTCAGGTTGACTTTTCCATCCCTACTGCACTATTTCAAAGAAAACTAGAAATAAAAACACTCCTAGCAATGGTCATTCTATACATGGTGTAGCTTACTAAGGATGCTATTTAAAACATGGTAATGTGTTTAAAAAAAAACACTACATGTTAATATATGGTAGGTGTTGTAGGTACACATACAAATGGTCTCTATCCAAAGAGATTTTAATGGCTCTGCCGTCCATATTTGAATTGTGCACGTCATACACGTCCTTGCTGTATTTGAATCTGTGCTTGAGAGGAAGCTGAGGTGAGGGATGACTCAGAAAATACTTCATTTTGGGAATGTTGAGCAAAGCAAACTGTTGCATGGTCAGTATTCACTAGGAAGTCTTGGAACTATTGAGGTTGTGTTTGTGAAGGTCAGTGGGCGTTGAATGTTTGGTTTTAAGTTTGGTTTTAGATGTGCTAGAACTGTAATTACCATCGGATACGAGTTTTCTTCATGTGCAGGTAGTGACTTATTTCCCCTTTCTGTTCATGAGAAACATTTTCTAAGTGCTGACACTGATGTAGAACTTCCATCTTTTTATATATCTACAGACTAGTAGATGATTCTGATGTTGTTTTTGTCAGTAAAGCCAGGAAGTGTCAGATTGTAGGAGAAAATTTGGTAATTTGTAGGATTTCCACATTGAATTCCCATTATTTTTCTAATGGGGAAAAGGGCTTTCTTCTCTGTTTTCATTGAAATATATTAAACATTCACTTACTAAAAAAGAAAAAATTAGCTTCTTGCAAATGTGTGTAATTTTATGAAGAGTCACCTTGAGAACAGAAAAAGCTTATTGCCCAAGTAATGCTACTTATCTAGTGTCTTTATTTCATCATTGGGTGTGATCTGTTTTCTTTTCCAAACTATAGATGGCAGCATAACACTATGTACTGCCTGCATCAAAGCGAGGACATGTTTATTGGTTAACAAGAAAGCAAAACAAAATTGAGCTGGTGGAAGAGTGAAATTAGATGGTTTTAAATAGCCATTTAGAATATGAATCTCAGTATCTAGCACTTCATCCTGCAGATTGTTTGATACTCGTGCACTTTCAGCAGATTAGTGATGTGAATGCGGTCTACTGCTTACCGGTGTTGTCATATTGTATTCAGATGTGAATTCCAGAAGCATCTATTTTGCTTTCATCTTTTCATTCCTCAAGTGTAGAGTATCTCATGGACTTGAATTCAAGGTAGAAATGAGAACAGCAGTAAAAATAATGAACAAAACATTTCCCGAGGCTTTCCACTTTGTGAATGTAATTAAGTTGGAGAGCACATTGAAGTTTGCCTTGGGGTCTAACCTAACAGCACGTTAGCACCTTTTTAGTGTTATTAATTATTACTGCTATTAGTCCAATTAATTTATTTAACTTCTAAAAAAGAAAAGGTCTTCAAATTAAGTGCTAGCATGAGGCCTTTTAAATATAAATAGGGACGGAACTAGATTATGGTTTGAAAATGAAGCTACTGTTTTCAAATCATATGATTTAGCTCTCAAACTAGCTCTGGTAGCATCACTGGTCTGTGGTCTGATACGCAAATTGACAAGAACTTTGTTCATTCTGGGCAGTAATGGGAGATGGTTTCCCCAAAGTTGAGGATGGTTCTGTTGCCTCTTCCTTCCTGGTGGAGTGCCTTCTTCCTGGACTGTCATCTTGGATGCTGCTGAAGACAACAAACACTGCTTTCAAACAAGCTAAAGAGTGCCAGGTGGTACCAGGGGTTTGGTATGAACACACAGAGCCACCCATGCTTTAGAATAAGAGATTTACTGTCACTGATTTCTCGTAGCACAGACTGCATTGCTCAGCTGATGCAATCTAGCACATGCCTACAAAGAATTGGGAAGGAGAAAGAGTCAGCTGAGATAAAGCACATGCCTATGTTCAGTTTGTCTGCTGAGAAACTTCAGCAGTATCACAAGTGCTGATGTCAGAGGTTGCCAAATCAATTTTCAGGGTATATGTTGCAGAAGAATGAAGTTATACAATGGAATTTCAAAGACTAAAACTTTGTGTAGTTCTTAATTGCATGTGTAGATAAAACACTGAAACACTTTGCCTGGAGAGGCGGTGGATGCCCCATCTCTGGAGACACTCAAGGTCAGGCTGAACAGGGCTATGGGCACCTGATGGAGCTGTAGGTGTCCCCGCTCACTGCAGGGGGTTGGACCAGATGGCTTTTAAGGGTCCCTTCCAACTCAAATGATTCTGTGATTCTGTAAACTCAGTAGCACACAAATCCCAGCAGTACCTTCTATTTCCTTTTTCTCCTATCAGATTAAAAACACACATTAGATTATGTATACATAGCAAAGTTTTCTACCATGGTAGTGAAATATAATTGTCTTGTTTTATAACTTTTCCTATAGAGCCAGTTGTAAAAGTGTTTTTAGGGGTATTAATTTGCTTGACGAATGACCGGCTAAATCAAAAAACAGCTTTTCATGGGAACAACATACTGGTATATTCAAATGCAAATCTTAAAATCAAATGCAGATGTCATAAAAGGAAAATTCCTATCTTAAAGCTACTACCTTGTTATTTGAAATATGATTTTTTTTAATGTTTTTTTTCTTACTAATAGAAATAATTGTGCAAAATTCCAGTCTCAAAAACAGCTTAAATCCTTTATTTGAGCTGTCAAAAGCTACTTATGCTTCATCTTAAAATCAAACGGTTGTTTCAGCACAGTGTTTTTAATGCCAAACAATAAAACTCTGAAAACAGAGTTTTACAATGAAACCTCAGTGAAACTGAGCAATAAAATGCAACAGAGCATTAATCCTTCTTTACTCTCTTCCTCTTCTGGATCTGAACATCCAGTATCTGATCCTAGAAATATTCTTTGGTTGATTATGTTATGGAACTCTTAAGTGAGGAAAAATAAATGGAGAGGAGGAGGAGTCAGTGCTACAACGAAGACACTTCCCTTGCAATTGTTCAAAGGCTTTTTGGATATGTTCTTATGGCCGTGGGTTAGTTTGCAGGCTCACAAATTTAGGGAAACCAGGAAGCCAGCTGCTGTGTGTTGTGGTGTATTTTGGTCTGTTTCCCAAAGGTGCTGCGATTTGAGGCTTAGTGATCCAACTGCTCCTGTTTGGGGTTGGCATTTTGGTGCTACAATTTCTTGATGTGCAAATTCTTCCAGTGGAAAAACCTCAAACACAATTTCATGTGCAATTGCATGAGGCATTGCACTGTAGGAATTGTTTTTTGTAGCCATCTTCTACAGGTGACTTGCTGCTTGAAAATAGCCACATTGGTGCATTCTTGTTATATATGCCAAGTTTCTATCTCAAAACAGTAGTTGGATTGTGTTCTGCTGTTACAAAACAACTTGCAGAAATGAGAGATGTAGTCACTCTAGCTGAAGTGTTTATGAATGCTTGGAAAAAATACTTCAGAATTCAATCTATTAATAACCAATGGTGGCTTTAACTTTCCCTTTAAATGTCAAGTCAGACTGAGCAGTACTGGTGGATAAATTTGATGTTTGTCTGCACCATGCCATCCTGTATGCTCAGAACTGCTGACTGGCAGAAGCCAGCTCTACCACAAACCTTGCTTCAATGTTGTTAGCTGGCTAATGAAGGAAAAACGTCCTTTGGGCTTTCTGCTTTTAACAATGCCCTCCTTGCCTTTCCCATCTTCCATGTTTGTGACTGGTCATACAACAGAGGAATCAAACTCGATGTGTGCAGCAGAACCACTGTGCCACATCAACAGTCAGGTGCATGAAACAGTAGGATACAAGGCTGTATTTTCCTCATTGTTCCCTTGAATGTGATTTGTGATTTGGAATGTGATTTATGACTGAGGCATTTTATGTATCAGAAAAATATGGTGTAAGACTTGAGCTTTGTTCTTTTGCTGATATTTTTCTTTCTCTTTCCCCTGCTAATTTCAATCCCCTTTAAAAGCTATTTTGTGCTATTCGTATAGGGAAGTTAAGCACGTGGAAATGTCTTGTAAGATGAGTCATGACTCCTCCCACACAGTTTTAAATGAAAGCTTGGTCATTATAGATTTTTTTACAACTGTAACCCTAAACTGTAAATGAGACTGCATATGATAAGTCCTTATTGTTACAAAAATGGTGCTAATCAAAATAAGTACCTTAGTGTGTTACATATCTTCACCCCTACTGCCCTGAGCAGTCAGGGATCTAAATGTGTAACTATTATGACAGCGAATTGCACTCATAGCTCGAGAGCTACAGCTTCTTTCCATATGTAGCTCCAGCCTTCACCTCCTTTGTGACAGGGATGAGGTCTGAAGCAGGGAAGTCAGCACTAATTGCTGCGGCCGAAATTAACAGGCTCTTTTGTAGACCATTTGCACATCAAGGCCCAGTCTGCCCTGTAACAGCACAGAGCTGTTGTCACCTCTCATCTGGTCTGCCAGTGCACATGAAGCGTGGGTTTGGGCTTTTCTTCTGTAGAAGGATGCCAGCATGGAAGTCATAGAATCATAGAATGGCTTGGGTTGGAAGGGACCCCAAGTATCATCAAGTTCCAACCCCCTGCCACAGGCAGGGCTGCCAACCTCCAGATCTGGAGGATTTCTGTTGTTGAGATAGCCTCAGCTCATTCAGTATATCTTAAAAAGGTTGGTGGATATGTTTTCAAGTCCTGTGTTCATCCAAGGGTGAAGAAATTCAGAGGAATGGGGCCCATTAGGATAGCAGTAATTGCAACAGATTGTTTCATTGCTGTGCAGAAATATTCTTATTTGACCACAAACTCCAAGGTAAAGTACCTGAAATTGTGGTTAATTTTGCTACTGCTGTCAGTGACACTCATAGGGGCATTTGGTTGCCTAAAAATATCTGCTTAGAATCTTAGAAGGTCCCAAGTTAGAAGGGACCCATAAGAATCATCAAGTCCAACTCAATGCTGTTTCAGGTGTGCAGCTCTCCCGTAAGTTGTATCTGTTAGACTCACGTGTTGTCTTGTATAACAGTAAGTGCCATTAGGTATACTTGTAGTGGAGGCATGATTAAAATTAGAGTTTTTAAAGCACTGGACATCCAGGTACCTGTTAGACATTAACATGGAAAGCCACTAGTCAACCAAAACTGGGAAAGATAATGTCCTGTGCTGATACTGAAAGCCTCAGCAACTCTCTGACTTCAGGATAAGGTAAGGGTCAGATCAGAGGAGTCTACTCAAAGCAAGCAGTCCTTCCATTTGTCATGGACTACTTAGGTAAGTGTTGTGTTTCAGAAGTTATTCTAAGGCTAGCTGTGAGACCAGACTTCTTGCTGATGAGTTTGGAAGCAGGCCTCAGTAGCCACTGGATGGTGCATTCTCCTGGGCTTTCATCCAGGCGTACATCCACAGGTCTGATAAGTTCAAGCACTGATAGTTCAATATTAGAACAAGTGGGGTTGCCAGGTGTGTCCGAAGAGCACACTAACGTTTGTGTTAGTTGTATGAGGTGAATGGAATGTGTTGAGCTTCTGGTCACCCACAGTCCTCAAGGACCTTCTTGGCACAGGCACCAAAACAATCTGGAAAATCATAGGGTGATATTATTTTTAGTTAAAGCTTGATTCACAATAGCAACTAGTACTATGACATACTTTGACAACATGAGATGATGAGAGAGCTGAATTGTAAGGAGATTATGTTTCCTGGTTTTATATTTCTGGGATGTTCTTCAAATCTATGTTGAAATAAATAGTTAAAAAGTAAAGTCTTGCTCTAGTTGTGGATTTTGGATAGCAGGTTAACACAAAATTATTTTTAATGTTATTGGTTGTGTACGTTTTAAATGTTAGTAAGTGGATTTTAACGACAGTATTGCAAAAACATGAAATATTAGCCGTGTTGTGTGTCTTAGTAACAAACTGATCGAGTAGTTGAATCTGCCTAGTGTCCAGTCAGCGTTCTCATGTCCAGTGTACCTTAAAGACTGTCAGCTGGATCTGGAAGCTGTGCTGAAGCTCTAAGTTTGATCTCTTGCCACTCTCATCTACAACATACTTGACTGAATTTGAGCACAGCGAGACAGTGGGGAGTAATCCCACAGTTCAGCATTCTTCTTTCTACTCACTGTTAGCTATGCGTAAAGCTGGATGGAGGAAGAGACAAATGGAGGAAGAGACAAAAATACGAAAAGGAAACACAACAAAATGATTATGATTTGATCTATTTCAGCACAGGCTTTCAGACAAGAAACAAGTGGAGAGAAGGAAACCTCATGCAGTAGTCTGGAATGGATGAGTTCAATCCTTTAGGCTAACTGTAAATGTCACTGAAAGTCTAATTCAAGGAGTTAGTTGATTTGCAGTTAAGAGGAAAATCTGGTTCCTCATACATTCCTCCCTCCTGTTTGCAAAGGAACCTACATAGCAAAACAAGGTCCTTGAAAGAGTGCCCATGGTGATGTAGAAGTATGCTATATGGTTCATCTGAATTCAGTGGGGAAAATAAGTACAATAGCAGTGCCCAAGCAGCTAATAAATACACGTAATATTGGCTGCTGTTTGGTCTGACATGACTGTCCAATCACCTGATGATTTACCAGCTTCACTGGTAATGCTGCCAGAAATCAGAAGGAGGTTGTGGTAACACTTCTTAGTATTTACAGAGCGTTTCAACTTCTTCATTTCTCACATAGTCAAACAGCAGTTGTAACTTCCACTGTGCTAAATGACCAGTTTCTGTTTCACTGAGTTCCTTTTGCATTCCAATGGTAAACTTGAGGATTAAAGGATTTCCTTTTTATTCACACCAGCTTTTCTTGTTCCTTTCAAAGACGAGGTGTTATAGGACAGTAGCAGCTGCAAGGGAGAGATTCTAACTTCTTTAGTGACAGTAGTAGACCTCTCACTGAATTCAGAGATTATGAAGTGGAGCTGTATATGCTTTTATTAGGAAAGGTGATGAAGAAAGGTCTTATCTCTTTTGGTCAGTGTTGTTTCTAGAAAGTTTCTTAATCTTGAGCTATCTTCTCAAGGGAGGGAAGATGATCTTTTCTTAATCCTTGGATTATGAGAATATACTTTATGCAGTGCATTTGTAAGCATAAAAGTCATAGTACTATCCAAGATATTCTCTTCATTCACTGAGGAATCTTTTCCTACTCTGTATTTTTCCTGCTCCACATCAAAAATGCCTTTTTCCTTTTGAACTTTTCCTCTCCTTTGGGAGGGGAAAGTTTGTTTTGTTGTTGTTGTTCTATAGAGCTGTATGTGTTCTTTAAGGAAAAAATCCAGATTAAGAGCAGTTTAATTGTAACTCTCTGGCATCAAAATAAATTGAAGATGGTTCAAAATTCTTATTGAACTTCAGGAAATGACTTTTCCTTAGACTTTTTTCTCTCTTTAAGTAATTTGAATAATTCAGGAACTGATAAACCAAGATAACCATCACTGAGTGATGTAAAATAAAGCGCTTCCAGGACGATGACGGAAAGTGTGAGGAATTTAAAATGAATTGTGAAATCAAGATTGTTGTTCTCCTGGTATGGCTGATTAAGATTTTCATGACATTAAATGTTTTCAGCTCAGCTACGTGAGGAGAAAACCAACCACTGTTGTGTCAGGCTGCTCAGACGTCTGGAGGGCTTTTGTGAAAGACTGGGAACTCAGCACAGGGGGAATAAATGAAGTTCACAAAAGAAGAGGTGACTTTCTCTCCTGTCCTGGATCTTGCCTGCAATTAGCAATGCCCGGTATGCACTTGCTTTCAAACTAATTAAATCATCCATACTCTAATGATTCTTCTCCTCCTGCCAAGTGTGAGGCAGGACCCCAGAGTGGGGCTGTCTTGCTGTGGCGAGGTGAGATGAATTACAGGATCAGCTGCAAGGAAAAGCAGCCTGGCCTCCTGGGTGCTAGCCCAGTGCCCCAAGAATGTGGCTCCACTTTTTGCACAGTGGTATTTTCTCTGTGGAGGTAGAAAATGCCAAGTCTCACAAAATCAGTTCTCCAACTGCTCTGACAATGGAGGCTGCACAGGCCATCCCAAGGGCCAGAAACACCTCTGAAAGAGGAAGGGCGGGGTTGCAAAGCATTGCAGGGTGCTTGTGTCTGCTGAAGCACTGCAGCACTCTGTTGGCAACCCTGCATCCCTACCACCAGGTCCCTGCAGCTGGAGCTGCTTAAGGCACCCTGGCTCACTCCACCATGATCTCCTTCCAATGCTAAGAAAAAAAACTATCCCTTCCCCAAAGAATTTGCAGTAAAACCAGACACGTGTAAAAATATATTTTTTGTCAGTAAAAAGCTTACCTCTGCACAAAGCATTTTGTTGACTCACATTTGTCTTCTGGGTTGTGCATTAGTAAACCTGAGTTGACACTGCACACATCTCAAGGGCGCAGGAAACCTGAGGGCCACTCTCTATTCTCCAAGGGCCCTGGCTGAAACAGGATTGTTTTCCTGTCACTTCAACAAGTTAAAAGAAACATGTGGAGAGGTTCTGATGGGTTTTAGTTTGTCACTGAAAGGAGAGAGAGGGTTCAGATTTTTCTTATGCCCTTCCCGTTTTTCCCAGGACTTTTCCCCAGGTTTGAAATGGCTCTCACTTGCTGTGGCAGTGAGAAGAAGGGGAAGCAAACAGCTGCCTACGAGAGGCAGGTCAGGGGCCTCTAATCTTCCATTTTATACATACAAGATTAAAGATCTGCTTTGAGTTTTGATTAAGAATGCAAAGTTAAAAGATTAAATACCAGCAAGCCAAATTAAAGAGGTTTAAGTCAATCTTGGAACTCATCAAAGTACCAAATTTTTAAGCTGTCATTACAACACAGGATTAGTGCAAAGCTTCCCTGAACCCTGATTTGATGTCCTTCAGTCAACAATGTTATTCTTCCCTCATTTTGTGCTCTTGGCGTAAAACCAGCTATTGTCTTGAATTTAAGCTCATCTCACCTACATCCTTCTTTGACTTTTTCTGCTTTTATCTTTTTTTTTCCTGCCCGTGGCCTGGTTAATCCAGGAACCTGATTTTTTTTTGTGATCTGTAGCTTAGCAATACACTGTTCCATATTATGCATTGTCACGAAATGCATTAACACTTAGTAAATTTGGTTGTTTCAGAAAATTTGTCTTAGTCACCGCAGTAATTATAAACCATTCCTGTGAATCCCAAGCAGTAAATAATTCCTGCATCCTGTGTACATTTCAGCGGATTGATTCCAAAACTTGAAGAAGAGGAAAACGTACTGCATTCCTAGAATGAAATGAGGCTAACGTGGTCATCGTAAGGTACCTGGAAAACAATGTTAAAAGTCTGTAATTGATGCTCCAGTGTTTGGGAAACTGTAAATCATTCCAGCTGAAATTAGCGAAGACTTGGGATGCAGAGAGCAGAAGACTGGAGAATGATTAAATTCAGGAATCTGCTAATGCATATAACTACTTCAGTAATCAATTTTACAAACTGTCATAAATGTTACTTGAAACTCAGGTTGTAATGCATTAAAGCAAATGTTCCCCTGGTTTTCAGTATAATAATTTGGGTCCTTTCCATTTTTTATTTATAGAAGTTGAGATGTCTCAGCTCTGTTAACATTATGCTTTCCAGGGTTGTAACCACAAAAGATAACTTCCGAATATTACCAAATGCTGAACTAACTAAAGCCTTAATTTGAAGTTATTCCCATTGGTAAAGTTTTGTGCTACCTGATGTGTTTCAAAATTTTCAGCTTAAGACTTACATTTTTTTTTTGTAACACTTAAGATCAGCAATTCAAATTTTTTAACACAGACTTGCATTTTAACATCCTGTAGCAATTGGAGAGATCAACAGAATGGAAAAGGTGTTACAAAAGAGATGGAAGGACCAGCACAATAACAAGGTGTTACAAAGAAAGGGAAGTAGATCGCTCACCCATATCAGAAGATTCTCTGTTTGCAGGGAAAAGCTTCTACCAAGGAGGGGTCTCTAGGAAGAGATCCTTGCTCAGTGGCAGTCAGCCCTTAAATGAGGCCTAAGAGCCAGTCACACAGGTGAACTGCCTTCACCTGTGCTCCCAGGGCTGACTGGGTCTTTCCTCCAGGTGTTCAATTAGTGGTTCAGGCCATGACTCAGCTGTTCCCATACACTCCACCTCTTCACAGCATGAACCAATGATTGAGTCAGCTGGAGGATGAGCCTTCCCTGATACAGGGATCCAACACATTGTGATGCTTATACAATTGCCCATCCTGATACTGGTTGACACAATGTAAGACAATTGATGATCGGTTTGTGGTTGAGGTTCATGTTCTCTCATGGGCCAGTGCTTGATGATGTTACTGGAGGCATGCAGTTGTTTGGTGCAGGTCCGTCTCATGTTCCATCAGCCCCACACAGGCTATCACCAGGTGTCCTGCTTGATCTCACAGTGACACTGGAACACTTCAATGACATTTTGCTCCTTCCGGTGATCCTAGGGACTCAAAAGACTCACAGAGAGTAGTACAGATGTTTCAGTGGTACCAAGAGGGGGAGGTCTGCCTTCCACAGCAAGATACAGGCCGCATTCCCGTCCTGGGTCAACGTTTCGGCTTGCACTGGGGCATGTCCCAGCCATCTGTACCACACCCTTTGGCCAGATATCTGTGGCTGCATAACTATATCAGGTACAAAAGGCGAGGGCCCTGATCTGCCATAGGGAGATGATGAGGGTCCCCTTAGCAATGAACACTGGAGTGCTGACCACAGTGTCAGTAGGCCATATACCAATCATTGGAGGGACTACCCAACCTCCCCCCTCCAATGATCTCCCCCCAGGAGCAAGTAGGCCACACCACCCTGGTCCTACTTGTACCTTCCAAGGCCATTCTATTCTTTGGGTACCAGGTTCTAGATTCTCGGGGGCAGGGAGCAGAAGGTCATTTTCATTACCAATTTTGGGTGTTACCCAATTGTCAGTGCCCGTAATTTGGATCCTAAGAGGGGAGGCCCATTTTGTCTGTAGCATCTTCACGGCACTGGGTCTGCCATCTCTAGGCCTTTCATTCAGGTTCCGCAGGGTTTCATAGAGTCTCTTCGTCCACCCCTGCAGTGACTGAGAGGCTGTCTTCAAAGCAGCCTTCAGGATGCCATTATAACATTCAGTGAGGCTTGCTCCCATTGGATTATATGGCAGATGAAATCACCATTCAATGTTGTTCTCCTCTGCCCAGCGTTGCATCACCATGCCCGTGAAATGTGTACCCTGGTCACTCTTGATGACCTGTGGAGTCCCATGTACCACCATTAACTTTGTTAAAGCCTTGATGGTGTAGGCCTGGTTTGCTTTTGGTACTGGATAGGCCTGCATCAGTCCACTTGCCACGTCAGCACAAGATCTGGCCCATTCAGATCGCGGGAGAGGGCCTATACAATGAACTTGCCACCGCTGGAGAGGGTTGTGTCCTCTGGCAAGGTGGGCAAAGGTTTCAGTCTCATTCTCGAGCAGGCTTTGCAATTATGTTATGCCTGGATGATATCTGACATAGTTATGGGCAGCCCCCATGCCTTTGCAGCTGCCCACATTGTCTTCAGTCCAGCACATCACACCTTCTGGTATAGCCAGTGGGTGATTACATACAGCTGAAAATACATTTAGTCAGCAAAGAAAGTTCAGATTAGCCGCATCTTCCAAAAGAACTTAATATGTGCCTTTTGATTAAAGACAGAAGAAACTGGATGCAGAAGAAAAAGGAAGATCATGAAGGGTAAATTGTTATTGCTTATGAAGCTCTTGGCATCCTACTTCTAGCAGACTTGCAGCTATTTTATATACGAATTTCTCTTGATCATGTTTTCATTTATCGGTATTCTCATTGCAGACAGAAATGCAAAAGGATAACTTTGGAACCTACAGTGATCATGATAGGTCGGGTATTCACAACAAATACGATCTCTAGAAAATGATATTAGCAAATTAATCTCCAGGGTAAGTAAGTACAGATTAGGTAAGAGTTCAGGTAAATTTGTTTTATGTTGGTAAAGCTGAGTTGCAGCTGACTTCTACCATTTTGTACAAATTTCTTCCTGCCAGTTTGGTGGACTTCTTCCTTATCAGTACTGAAGAGTGTAGAAACAGCCATACTGTCTGCATACAGGTCCACCTGGCTCTGCATGCACTTTCTGAAAGTGGCCAAACCACTGTGGACAAATTCAGTGTCATCTTTCTCCTCACTAATATTTCTTCCTGGTGATCCACATGTTATGGGCTTCATGAACCCAAGATTGCATTGGATTTTTCTCTTTAACAATATAATGGCCTTTTTTTTTTTCTTTCAAGTAAGCAAAAATAGAACCTCAAGCACTTAATTCTGATTATTCTGTTTCTATGTCTTTTACCTGACCAGTACTTTTGTTATCATGAAAAATGGGGAATAATAGATTTCCTATTCAGATTTTCTGTATTGCTCAGAGTTTCGTAGAGCACTGACCTGATATCCCTTTTTCCATGGTAAGTAATTCTCTAAAGCCTTGTTCTTTTGTGTTTTTTTTTTTCTCTTCTCCGTTGTCTTTCTGCTATATCCATTTTTAGATATGGCAATCAGAACTGCATGCCTTGTTTAAGATGTGTATCTATTTATTGGGAAAAAATGTTTTCTGTTTTATTCTTTGTTTGCAATCTTTGCTAATCATCTGCTCATTGTTTTCACCACTACTGAGCTATTTTCAAAAACCTATCCACTATAGCTCTGGATTTTTTTTTTGTTTGTTTCTTATTCATACACAGCTAGTTTAGAACTCATTAGCGTGTATGGTTAATTAAGGTTGTTTTTCCCCTCTATGGATCACTGTGCTTTAACAGCATTAAATTTAATCTGACCATTTTACCATCCGGCTGCTCAGTCTCCTCCTGCAACTTGTCAATCCATTTTATTCTTTTTACTGTGCTGATTACCATCAGAAATCTTTATCGTATAGTTCACCTTTTTCACATAATTTATGAGGGTGTTGAACACAGAGATAATTAATGGATCCAAGTGGTAGCTTCCTCTACAGGTTGAAGACTGATGGTTTTTATGATTTTTATTTTGTGTCTCTTAATGCATTCTTAATCCATAACAGGACCCATTTCTTACAAAGAGCTTTGTTCTGTTAGTATTACCCAAGCCCATTTTGGAAAATCCAACACAGTTCGCTCATGGCCACATGCTTGGTGATCCCTTCAAGGAGCTCCAATAGGTTTGTGACTTCCCTCTTTTGGTCATACTGATCCTGCTTATCAGGACACTGATGCATCCTTCATTGCTTCCCCTGTTATAAACTTAATCAACCTGATCCTTACAGGCAGCAGAATTACTAAATAGCTGCTCCATAGATCTTCCCATAGCCCTTTTCAGAAGATGGTATCACTTTCCTTTTCTCTGATTGCTCATGTTGTAAGAAACACCACACCTATCTACTTCAAGAATTGGTATCGGAGATCCTTAAGACCTGAATGAAAACTATCTGGACTTCATGAATTATTACTATTTGTCTTATCTATTTGCCCTATTTTTCTTATACTGACATTTCTATTTCTCAGTGTTTCCAGCTGGCTGTATGGCTGCGTGCCAAAGCAGGCAATTCCATATTCTTCTGCACTGTAAAAATAGGTGTAAAGCACTGATTTAGCATTTCTGTTCTGGCTTTAACTTTCTTGTGTATTTCTCTTGCATCTATTTTCTTTTCACTTTCTACAGACTAGTTTATTTTCCATATCTGAGAAAGTTCAAAAAAGTTGTCTGCAGTGTGGTTTTAATATGGCTTTATCTTTGGCCATCTAAACTTAATGCTCTTTTCTATTTTCTTTATTTGGACATGGCTTCTGCTTCTGGATGGATGCTTTTTTGCTATTAATAGCTTTCTTTATTCTGCTGCTTGACCACACAGCATTTTCAGCAATCACTTGAAAGTCATTTTTTAGTGACTTTAGTTTGCTCTAAGCCTCTGCAGTACTATATTCACTATGCTCTCAAATCACCTGCAAATACTTTGATCCTTCGGGTGCTGATTTTAGTGTTATATATGTCTGTTTCCAATACATTATTTTCTTTATCGTGCCTATGTGGTTTCAGCATAAACAGTAAAAATTTCACATAGCTGTTGAAACAAGCAGATGAGCAAGTGTCAGCAAATCACTCTGGATGAGGTGAAAATCACTGAATTTTGGGTGGCTGGTTTGCTCCCCTAAGCTGGCTGCTCTCACATCTGGAAGGCTGGGCATTCCTTGAGGCCTCTCACTGCTGACAGACCTCCATGCTGGCCTGGTCGCATGCAGTAGATATCTCCACAGCCTTACTGAGAAAGCTATATATGTTGGAAGAGAAGTTGGACAAGCTCTTGGAGAAAAAACTTCAACAAACCTATGAGGTGCTGCTGCAGAAAAGCAAGAGATAAGAGGAAAGTGTATGAGTCTGAGCTCAGTGCATAGATGTGCCCTCAAAAAGTGAAAGTCAGGAACTGAACTGAATTGTGTGATAAAATGAAGGACAGAAAACATTTCAGATGGAGAAGGTATAAATTAGGATGCAGTTCTCCACTACTGAGATAGATCTTACTAGACTTTAAAACATTTTTTTAAGGAACTATTTTAAAAAATGAAGTTTGAACTTAATAAAATAAATTAATTAATTTGAATTAAAGTAGGATGATGATTACCGTGTCTATTCAGATATAATTTAGATAGCTCTTTTCATTCATACATCTTGATGTTTCTGATAGCAATAGGCATGTTGTTTTGAAATCCATGCGTCAGTGTTATAGACTACCCTGAATCATTACAAGGCTTCATCTATGGCTTCATCTACAAAGATGAATGCAAAGAAAAAAAGTTATATCTCACCATTCTGCTGAACAAACATGGCCAGTGGATGCCAGAGTCTGATACTATCTGACCAGATTCTTTTAATATTCCATGTAAAGAAGGTTTAATATCAAATCTACTCATTATTAAATTCTATTTATTATCAAATTTACTTAGCATTGGATTATTTATTTGGTTTATTTGATGTTACATGTGATTTTGATTTAGACGAGTGACACAGGAATGTACCGAAATGACAATGCAAGAGTGGTGTAATAACTGCAATATACAGTTAAATCTTAATACAGACGTGATTCCCATTGCCAGTCACTGTGTATGCTCACCTTCACTACATTGTCCTCAGTCACTGAGAAGGCACATGTGGGATGAAACCAGCTCATAGAATGGTAGAATCATTAAGGTTGGAAAAGATGTCCAAAATCATTTAGTCCAACTGTCAGCCCATCCCCACCATGCCCGCTAACCGTGTCCTTCAGTGTCACATCTTGAACACTTCGAGAGATGGTAGTGGCTCCACCACCTCCCTGGGCAGCCTGTTCCAGTACCTCACCACTCTTCCATTCAGAGAATAATTTTTTCCTAATTCCTAACCTGAATCTCCCCTGGTGCAACTTGAGGCTATTCTGTCTCATCCTATTGCTGTTACCAAGGAGAAGAGGCCAACTCCCACCTTGCCACAACCTCCTTTCAGGTAGTCAAATGACTGCTCTCTTCAAAATGCATTTTATTAGTTGTCCAGTTTTCATGCATCACGTTGGGCTGAGCTACGTATGCACTTTCCTGTGTGGGTGAGTCTGTCTGGCTCAGGAAGACATTGCTCTTTGTTAACTGTCTCTAAGAACCTAATGACTCACAGACGCAGCTGTCTTATCTTAAGCCAAGGTTACCTTCCTGTCTCCCCAGTATTGAGATAAGTGCAACTTTCTTTATGATGCATTCTTCCCCAGGATTATTGTTTTTCATTCCATTTTTGTTCCATTTTTGTTTTCATCTGAGCTCTCCTGCACTGTGGGTGCTGGTGGATCTCAGTGTGCCACTCGAGCGACGAAAGAAGAGGCTTACTTACCCATGTCACTGTTCTCAGTAAATTTTCAGCATTAGAAAAGCATAACAGCTTTCAGTTAAATTTCATTATTTTAATAACTATGTGATACCTATAATATAGCTGTTGCATCGTGCCAATTCTTTCGAGTGTGCAAGAGCCCTTAGTCTTATTGGGCACTAGATGTCTCTTATTTACTCTTTTTCAGGAGGCTGCCAGTTCATTTGTATTCTGAATACAGTGCTCAAAACATTGCACTAGCTTGCAACTTTATTATTAGAGGTACATCATATACCACAGACCAAAAAACATTAGCACCAATTAAAAGACCCTATTTATTGAATATTGCTCTTTCCTTTACAAGCAGCGGCACAACTTCCCTAGCAGGAACAAAGCATAAAAATCCCTTAATTTTCTTAAGAAAAAAAAAAAAAGGAGATAAAGGGGCAAAGCAGCTTTTGTTATTTATTATACCTTTGGGGAGAGAAGTCTGAAGTTTTCCTCCTTAACTGGCAGCATAGTGTTGAGAATTTGAACCTGGGTAGACTCTCTCAGGTAACTGACTATGCAGCTATTCTTTCTGGTACACTGATAGCAAAAGATTAATTGAAGAAGTTATACCTAAAAGCATATATTTTGCCTGGTAAGTATGACTTCATTTGATTTTTGTATTTTAGGACATTCAAAATGTAGTAATTCGAAACACACACTTGCAATAAATCCTCAAGCATTTGAGATATGCATTTGCTATGACTTTTAGCATGCATTTGACATTTCCCTTCTGCCCAGCAGCAGTTTGTTATAGCCTTTACACCAAGAAAGACTGTCAGTGGGAGGTTATCAGATGCTAGAAGTGCTACTGCTGATAGATGCCATCTGCAGATATTCCTTACATTTCTTCCCTTTATCTGCATTTTCTGTCTCTTTTCACCCTGGGGGAAGATAGAAGATGGATTAAAATTGATTGAGCTAATGAGTTTTGGAAAAAGTGCTGAAATATACATTTTCCATAAAACAGCAAATGAAATGCATGCTGGCTACAGTCTACTAAGGGTCTCTGAAAATAGAAATGCTCAGATGCAAATTTCTCCTTGATTATCACGTTATTCTTGCATTTTCTGTGGCACCTTTGTGAAACCTAGTAACTTGCAGATAGTAAGGACTGAAGCAGCCAAGTTTTAATTGTCCCTTGAGTGACTGTTCATCTCTTTTACAGAGGTAGCACCTGAGGCACCTATAGCCCATAATCCTTGCTCCCATGCCTTTGGCAAGGGTAGGGTTATGATCCTGGTCCCTTTTCAGCTAGAGCTACCATCCGTGATCCTAGTTAAGGTTTCTCATTTCTAACAGCTTGGATTGACTCGGGTACATGTACTAAAAACTTTTGCATTGCAGTGCCCAGCGGCTGCCCATACCAATCCAAGAACACAGCTTCCACACGTGAGGGTTTCCAAGACCCAACCAAATGAAGCCCTGAGCAGGTTGTTCTGATCCCAGAGCTGGCTTTGCCTTTGATAAGGGCACGGACCAGGTATCTCTGCCGCCCATGTGATCTGCAGTGCTCTGAGAGGTTTACGGAGCTTCAGAGGTGGTAGTGGAGGCTACTCCTGCATCTGGCTGTGCTGGGGGCAGAGCTGCCCAAGTGCCGTGGGCATGTGGTGTCAACCCATGCCTGCCCAACTGCGCCGTTGCTCGTTCTCTGGCTTTCAGGATTTGGGCCAATGTCAAAAAAAAAAAAAAGAGACAAGATGACTCCTAGGGCATCTTGTCTCAAGTGCTGTTGTCCTACACCTGACAGGCATAGACTGGCATAGTCCAGGGAAGGACAACCTGAGCTGAATTTTCAGCGCTTGACTGTATTTGCTCTCTGTCCCTATTGATCTATAAAAGGCTGATAAATTGTACTTGACTACTTTAGGAGTGAAGAGCTTATTATTAAATTGTTATATAATGTATCCTTAATGAGATATTTAAAAAGAAGGGCAGAGATAAGCTCAACATAAACGCAGGGTATGAGTGTTTATTCTATCCCACCAATACTTGTGTTTTTGCCTGTCTACATCAGAGCCAGCTGATACTGAGAAAGTGAGAGCTACCAGCTAACGTACCCCCAAGCCTGTGGCTTTCCATGTAGTCTGCTGGTGCCATCTCACATCTGATGCAACACAGTCCTTGCAGAAAGCTCAGTGCTGAAGGCATCTCACCATGAATGCATGGACCATGGGGGTTCAGCTACACTGGAAGGAGACCAGGCTGACGGCACGGCACAACTAGGGGTCCTGACCAGTGTCGGGATGAGTTTGAATGTGAATGTAAATCACATGTCCCTGAGGGATGCTTAGTGCTCTCCTCCCAGGCTGCAGGCCACTCTGCAGTAGGGGTGTCTGCCTTCTGTCCAGAGGCAAAAGCAGGATGAAGGACTGGGAAGCCCACCATGTAGCATGTAGAAACTGTGGAATAGGAGACCAGCACTGATTAGATATGATCCTTTTTTTCTTAAGATTACAGATGCTGCAAACCTTTACCCAGTGCCCCTCATGAAAGATAACTGATCAATAAGCTAAGACCATGCCTTGGGATGCTGATCTGGTTTGCTCTTTGTTGTACTCAGAGTGCTGACGTTGGGGGCTTATATTTTTTATTTGCTGAGTGTGTGGCTGCATTACAAGTCCCTTCACATTTTTCTAGTTAAAGTAAATGACTATTATTTCCTCCTCCTCCCTCCCCCACCTGACTGTTGTTGTTTAATTAACCATAACATGCTGCTCTTCAGTGGGTGTTTATAGCTAGATAAATGTCAGTAATATGCTGTAGTGTAAAGTCTTTTAACTGGGATGCTCAGGGTTTTTAAATAATACTAAAGTTGTAAATAAGAAAAGTTGTTTTAAAATCTAATTTTCTGTTGACTTTTCATGATATAATAATTATTATTTTAAAAGAAATACACAATTCAAATTGGGTATGAAATATTAATCCCAAACTTAAACCGTATGTGAGAAGAAAAGAAGATTATGTGGATTTCTTGTAGTATTTTATCAAGAGGTTTATTTCCCTAGAAACTCAGATCACATCTGCATTTCTCAGCTTTTTATTTTCCCTCTTTTCTGTTCTTTTTAAGCCTTTGAGAAGACATAAGCACCGCATCTCCATGCCCAGCAAAAGACAAGGAATACAGATGTAGACAGACTACTTTGATTTTTGATGCAATTGTTCCTTTTCTTCAAGATATCTTCAAAAATTACAAAGAATGTACTTTGCCAAAAGTGCCATTGGAGCACATCCAAACACTGGTCCCCACATATTTTGTAATCAGTTCTCTAAAACTTTTTTTGATAGCCTTTCATTTAAGAAATACTTGATTTCCCTTTGCGTGTGTGGAATGAAGTGGATAGTCTATGGACATTTGGGTCACAGTGCATACTAACACCTGCCCTTACCTGGTCAGGAAGAACAGAATACAGTGGAAGAGGTTATTGGTTCCCCTTCCACTACACTGCAGAAACTGAAACACATCCCAAGAGTGCAGCTCAGTCTAGTGTCTAGCATACAAAGATTCCTGCTTAAAGAAAGAAAAAGAAAAGACAAAGATAGAGAGAAAGAGGAGAAGGGAAGCTGAAAATCTTGGCAAAGACAGGATGGGATTGTAGTGGTCAAGGACACTGAACATTTTACCCTAAAGTAGATCAATAGACTTTCTTCTCCAGGCTGCCCAAATGCTGCTGGCAGTCTTTCCTCAGCACAAACCCCGTGCTTACCTCACGTGCCCCCAAAACCTGCTCATGGCTAGGGGAAAGCCAGGATGAAAGCAGACCTAAGCCTGAAAAGCACCTCCAAAGGCCATGGATTTGACAATCTGAACACAAAGATACATCAGCTCACGTTTTTTTTTTTCTACCCTGCTGAGTAGTTGACTATCAGTCTGGATGTGTAGACACATAGAGAGGAGCTGCTCTGCTGGGAGCATGGTCCACTTGTTGGATATCAGGAAAAGGCTCTGCACCAGAGGGTGGTGGGCATGGAATGGGCTCCTCAGGACAGTGGGCACGGCCCCAAGTGCTGGAATTCAAGGGAGAGTTTGAAGAATGCTCTCAGACATAGGCTTTGATTTTGGATGGTCCTGTCTGGAGCCCAGAGCTGGACTTGATCATTATGGGTCACTTCCAGATCCGGGTATTTTATGATTCTGTGTGGCTGAGGTGGGTGTTCTCAGCTGCTTGTGGCTGCATTGCCTGGGCTGTGCACCTGAACACATGGCCATGACAAACCTCATAGGAATTGTTTGGACTTGGTGCTCTGTTGGCAGGGTTGGTAGTTAGGTCACAGGTGAAACATCTGTGAGTAAAAGGCCTTACAGTGCTCCTTTTTTCTTAAGTTACAAAAGAACTGAATTTTCTTGAGTGGGTTTGCTCCTGCTGAGGAATGAAGGCAATTGTTACATCTTCTTATGAACCTTCACTCTGTTTTGCTGTTGTTTTTTTCTATCTGACATGGCAGTATTGAAGAGCTAAGGAATATAGGCATCAAAATCAATTTGTCTGAACAAGATATCTCTAATTGTGCTGTAACGCTTATCCAAGCTCATTCCCTGTCATGGAAACATGCTGAGAGTACTTGTACCTCGCTGAACAGCCACAGAGCAGCCTCCTGTGTCTGGCACAGTGTTCTGGGGTTCTATGGTTCCAGGTTGCCACTGAGCTGGCTTAGAGCCCAATATGCTCTGCTGAAATACAGAGACTGGTTCAGTTTCTTTCTTTCTGAATGACTGCTATATTTTCTGGGTATTTTTTTTATTTTGCGTAAATATAGCACTGTTCTGCTGGCTGTGCACTAAATCTGGAAGATTTATTGCCTGCATTGTCTCTCTTGAATCCTTATGCTGCAATTGGATATCTCTATCTGTTTTTTTGGTAGAAGGTTTTCAGTTCTCACATTATCACCAGAAGCCATAGACGCTCTCCATGGGGGAGGTATTCTTAAAACTATAAAAGTTAAATGGGGAAAAGAATGGAAACACCACAGTCAAACTATCACTGGCATCAGATGTCACACAGAAAGAAATCACAGTTTTCCTAGTGTCACTTGAAAAGTATATGCTGCAGCTTCAAGCCAAATCTGTCATGTGCTTTTCATAACACAATGTCCTTTTAATATGCTTGTTGATGTTGTTGGTTGTTTGTTTACCTGATGGCAAGACATTTGTGATTTACCCTGTAATAATATAGAGCCTGCAAATACAAGAAATTGTTTACGTGTGCATTTATTTTATATTCCTGTGTGAAGCTTAGCATGTCCCAAATTATACTTATTTGAGGGCTGCTCCAAAAGTAATGCCTCCTATTTTATGATGTTGGCCGACATCAGAAGCAGATGGTGGTGGTATGGCAGTAGAGGATAACCCTTCTCACCAATATTCCATTACATGTTGTTGCCATGTGACAGATGGCAGCAGAGGGGCAGTCTGACACAATGACATCTGACATGGAAGTGTGGATAAAGCAAAGTTGTGTCACTGAATTCCTCCATGTGGATAAAATGGCACCCACTGACATTCATCAATGCTGGCTGAATGTTGTTGGAGACCAACCAGTGGATGTGAGCACCATGAGGGGTGGGTGATGAGACAGCAACAGTGAGTCACCTCTGCTGGTTCAGATATTTAGGAACATGACGTGCAGACTCCTGTTCATTGCTGGTGATGATGCACAGCTAATGGTGATGGCTGCATTGAAAAATAGTGTTTTGTATTCAAACAGTGTTACTGCACTCTTTGTATCTGTTGTTTTTTCCATGGAAACCTATAGGAGGCATTACTTCTGGAGTATCCTCAGAGGCAGCCACTGAGAGAGACAGTGGTCCTAAAACCATGTGAAAGGTAAAAGGACAAGAGTTGGCAGACAACATGCAAGGATTTCCATTGGGAAATACACTGTGTTTTCTACCACTTATTTCCCTTGAAACAAACACTTTCAGGCTAAGAAGGGTTGTTCTTTGAGCATCATCATTTCTAGTCATTTTTGTTATTGCATGAGGAAACTCTGCTAACACTAGGGAAATATCAGTAAACGCCACTGGCAACATCACCCAATCCTGGCTGAAGTAATCCTGAGTAAGAAGGAAGCTGCCTCCGCTGCTTTCATCCTCAGCAGCACTGGGGGAATGCTCTGCTCCAGAGGATGTGACTGATCTGCCTGATGCTGCCACAAGCCGTAGTGCCCTCCTGCTGTGCCTCTGCTGGGCACTGGGCTGCCCACATGTGTCAGGGCTCACGGCAAACACCGGGTGTGCAAGCCCTGGAGCAGCAGCCAGAAGCCAGCATGACTATAAACATGTTTTGTTCAGTGAGTCAAGGCTTTCCCCCCATAAAGCCCCAGCTTTGGGTGCCCTGAGCTCTGCAGGTCTCGGTACAGGTGGTGTTGCTAGCATCACCTCTGGGTGTTCTGCTTGTAGTAATACAGGAGGACAATTGGAGTCATGTCCACGAGTAATGTACAGAGCAGATTCTGAGTTCACTGCCAATTTTGTTATTGTTATGTTAAGAAAGATCTTGGCTTTGCTTGCTGAGGCTAGTGGGTCTGAACGTGCTGTGCCTGTGTACCTTTCTAGCAAAAAAAATCTCATTTTATGAGATGAAACACTGTTACTATTCACACTGCTTTGTGTGAACATAAGGCACAAGGAAGATGGGGAAGAATGGGTCTCTGATAACACAGAAGAAATGAAGTTATGAGATACATAGCTCATAACTAAAACCATTCCTTCTGCACCACTGATGAGTTAAGAGTCTCCAAGCAAAGCTAGTAGGGATGGAATAGACCGGCTGTGAGAGGTAATCATCATCCCCAGCACATGGGGGCACATCGGGGCAGAAGCTTTGGAGGATGCTAAAACAAAGAAGCAAAAGGTGAAGGCAAGGGCCTGGTCAAGGTCTCCGCCCTGTGATGGATGGTATGTAGCCTCATGTGCCTCTCTGTTCTCTTGTTTCTCATGGGCCAAACTGCATTTTGTGGGAGCACTGTGGCAGGAATTGTTTGGGGTCCTAAATTCTTCTCTGTCCTACTACATCACAAAGCAAGGAAGGAAAAAACTTTGAGTGCTCACAATTCAACTTTTTTTTTCTTTTTTCTCTTACCAAAATAAGAATTTCATATGTACAGAGTGAAATATTTTGTGTCCCTCTACAAAAGTCAGCTCAGTTACCTTTCTTAAACTGTCTCATAAACAAAGAAAAGAATCATTTGAAAGGTATCTAAAAGTCTTTGTTTCTTGAAATTCCCTTCCCTGTACTTGCCAGAGTTAAACATTCATTTGAATCCAAAATGCTTTTTTGATGACCAAACTCTACACAGGAAAATGCGGAGTGATCATTTGAAGGGATTCAGATGGTAGGATAAGGAGTCTCATATGAATAATGTAAACAGATAAGTCTTTAAGAGAAACATTACCTTCTAGTTTTTTGAAGCAGATCTTCATTCACCGGGTGATGTGATGAAATCTCACTTTTCCCAGTATCTTTGTACCCATAAAAAGGAGATTTATTCTCCCAAATGGTGAAGAGGTCTGTCAAGTGTTGCTCATTCTTAATGTAAAGGATTCCCCATTAATATTTTGGAAGGAGAGTTAGTGGGTTTTTGGATATCATGAGCTAAGAACATTAGCCAAGTGGGACTTAGGAACAGAGATGATATCTTTTATTAGACAAGCTGGTACAGTTGGGAAAAATAAAAATGTTTTCTGGCATACACTGGCTGAAATAAAAACAGGAAATTTCAAAGTGAAATACAAAGTGGGAACAGTTGCTCTGAGTTTAGGTGGCTGCGTTGGTGGTTAGGCCGTCTAAGAGAGGAGGTAAGAAACATGGGGTAAGGGAGGATTTTAGTGCTAAGAAAGGCAGCTAAGGACAGAGGAGGAGGAGTTATCACTTGTAGAGCCCAGAGGGACCAAAGAGTGACTGTGCTGAACTCTGATATTCTCTGAAATCACAGCACTGGAGCAGTCTCTCAAGGATTCCTTTTATCTTACAAGAAACCGTTAGTTTCATAGTTATTAAATTTGTTTTGGTTTTTTGTTGCTTTGGATTTCTTTTTCTTCTTTTTTTCTGCCTTCCCTTATCTTTCCCTTCACTTCTGTCAGATCTTTCCAAGTACAGCAAGTGAACAATGCTGAGACTTTCTCTCCAGTCTTTATGAAAGTTCTCTTCTCTTTCCACCTCTTTCCTACCTATAACTCTTTAAAAACTCTCCATCCTCAGAAACAGTGTTGGCACAAAGCAGACATTTGGAAGAAAGACAGCCCTCACTGTGAGACAAAGCCCCGCACGGTGCCATGGCTGCACAAGGGGGCATGTGTACACACATGCACACACTCACACACGTGTGCTGCCAACGCTTATCTCCCACCCTGGCACGGGGAGCAGATCTGTCTGCCAGGCATATCCCTCTGTGAGCATCCTTGCTGTGGTTCTGTGTGTCTGGTCTGTCTTGTCAATGGGTACTTTATAATTTTAAGTAAGGAGATCTGCTAACAGGTACGATACTCTTTAGGAGGGATTCGTGTACTCCATCACCCTTAAAGAAAAGAATACTGCTTAGAGTGAATAAGAGTGGTGATGGATGGCTTTTCAGACCTGTGCTGCTCCTTCTCTTGTTTACAGAAGCATTGATCTAAACTAGAAGATTTCATTGATGGACTTTAGCAAGTTAGCTGTGCTTTTGTCTTTATTTATTTAAGGATTTAAATGAGAAGACAGATGAATTCGAACAGTCCTGTGAGACTTTGCTATTCTTAACTTCACTGGATGCACTTGGCTGCAAAGCATCCATTGCTACTTCTAGACACAGAGTTCTGTAGGGGACAAGGGGCATTTTGTGCATCCCACGTCTCAGTCGGATGTCGGGGAGGCTGGGCAGCAGGCTAGACCCATCCTCTTGGGATGAGTCCATCCCACAGGGCAACAGTTGGGTATAATAAAATGTGATAATGTTCTAGTAGCACAGAATAGATTATCCACGATATTAAAGTAATAATGATAGTCTGCAGAAAATCCACAAGATAACCAATAATATCTCTGAGCATAGGCAATTAAAAGACTCTTTTTAATGATTTTTAAATTATTTTTCATCTCACACAATCCCCTTCCCATTGAAAGAAAAATATGTTATTGTGCCCATGGCTGAAACAATTTTAGGAACATAGTGGGCATGGTGGTGATGGGGTGGCGATTGGACTAGATGATCTTAGAAGCCTTTCCCAATCTTAATGATTCTGTGATTCTTTGCTCTGCCACAGATCTCTTATGTGACCTTGATCAAATTGCTTAACACCTATGAAATGGGTTGCTGTCTGTAAATTAGTGATAATAGATTTATCTCTGCTTTCTCTTGCAGCTTCTATTTTAATTGAATAAGAAGTGTCAGCTGCTTGCTTTGCTTCTATATATTACTCATGAACAGCTTTTAGCATAATGTGACCTGACCTCAGCTGAAGCCCTTGGTATTCTTACACTACTATTAAGACTGGGGAGTTCAGTTTAAATGATGTAAATGACAAGTCCTTGAAAACCTGATAGGAGTGATTATTATACTTTAATTATCTTTCAGAAGGATTTTTTATTCATACCTATTTTAATAAAAAGTTGTAAATTCATGCCTCTGCCTACACTGGAGAAGCCTGCAGGTTTGAAGTGCCAAATTTCTACGAGGTTCCTATCAATCAGGGTCTTTCTGATCTAGTCAAAATCAGACAGACAATCTCAGGAGGAACTTCTCTTTCATGAAGTTTGTAGACTAGTTTCTCAGCAACTGAGAGGTTATAGAGAACTGCATGCCTATCAATAACTACTACCTCTGAGACTTTTAGGCAACTGCAGAAATCCATAGTTCTTTATTTGCTGCTTAAGGAACAGTTTAGGGTCTTTTTTGGGTAATTAGTTGAGCTGTGAAATCATATACATTTTTGTTCTCATTTTATGTATTAAGGTATTGGAAAAACCTTCTTTGAAACATTTTTTTTTTT
The DNA here is from genome assembly GCF_002078875.1 of Numida meleagris. Taxonomy (NCBI): domain Eukaryota; kingdom Metazoa; phylum Chordata; class Aves; order Galliformes; family Numididae; genus Numida; species Numida meleagris. The sequence continues at coordinate 102,124,005 of NC_034409.1, forward strand.
TCTGAATGACAGTGTTGCAGACTTATTTAGCTCCATCAGTTGCTCAATAGTGAAGAGCTCAAAGGTCAGTTTGGCTTGCAGAGCTAGAGATGGAAAGGAAAGGATTTGAGTAATAATGAAGAATTCTTGGCTTCTTCAAAAAGCTTACTGCATGCACCTGGCCTCGTGTCTGCAATATGTCTTGCAATCAAAGTTAAGACTGAAAAACCTTCTTTAGGAAATAGGAAATAACTGCCTCCATATAGTGCTTTTCATAAACAGCTTGAGGTCAATGTTATCTTCCTTTTCTCCCATGCATCTTCCTTAGTTAGTGGGATTAGATTTCTGAGCCAGGTACCCTGTTTATTTTTCTTAATTTACTATTTAGAATCATAGAATTGTTTGATCTGGAAGGGACCTTTAAAGTCCATCTGGTCCAATGCCCCTGTAATAAACAGGGACACCCACAGCTCGATCAGGTGCTCAGAGCCCCATCCAGCCTGACCATGAGTGTCTGCAGAGACGGGGCATCCACCGCCTCTCTGGGCAACCCGTGCCAGTGCCTCACCACCCTTATCATAAAAAACTTCTTATATCTGATCTAAATCTCCTCTCTTTTATTTTGAAATAATTTATCCTTGTCCTATCATGACAGACTTTGCTAAAGAGTCTGTTCCCTTCTTTCCTGTAGCTCCACTTTAGATACTAAAGGGCCACTTTCAGGTCTCCTTGGAGCCTTCTCTTCTCCAGGCTGAACAGCCCCAGCTCTCTCAGCCTGTCCTCATAGGAGAGGTGTTCCATCCCTTGGATCATTGTTGTGGCGCTCCTCTGGATGCACTCCAACTGGTCCATGTCTCTCCTGTACTGAGGACTCCACATCTGGATGCAGTACTGCAGGTGAGGCCTCACCAGTGCAGTGCAAAGGGGCAGGATGACATCCCTCAACCTGCTGGCCACACTTCTTTTGATGCAGCCCAGGATACCGTTGGCTTTCTGGGCTGTGAGGACACATTGCTGGCTCATGTCCAGCTTCCCATCCACTAGTACCCCCAAGTCCTTCTCAGCAGGTCTGTGTTCTATTCTTTCATCCCTCAGCTTGTACTGATAGTGGGGGTTGCCAAGACCCAGAAGCAAGACCTTGCACTTGGACTTGTTGAGCCTCACAAGGTTCTCTTGGGCCCACTACTTGTGCTTGTCTAGGTCTTTCTGAGTGACATCTGCTATTGGCCTAATAAACAGAAAAAGATAATTATTTTTTTAAAATATATTTTCTTTCTTGTTTATGTACTAAGCAAAAATCCTTAGGTAACCTCTAATTTTCATACTTCTCCCCTAAAAGGGGGATGTCATGAGACATTCAGGTTCTCCTTGTCTGGAGGAATTGAAGATCAACATCCTCCAGGAATGTGGGGATATCTGCAGCTCTACTTTTGTGCAAGGTAACTAAATGACCTCTCAAGACTCCTAGTTCAGTTTTCTGTCTCACCTGTGTAACACTGCAATATGTCCAGAAAGAGCAGAAAAGATCCTGCATATAAATATCTCATTACGGTTCTCTTTTTTCAATAACACTTGAAAGGTCAGATTTGAAAAGAAAATCCCCGTGCAACCTTTAACTACCATGTTTCTATTGATATATAAACTTTCTACATTTTTTAAAGATCACAGAAAAACATCTAAAAACGTCTAAACAGCTGTACAGTACCTGCTTGAGGAAACTTGGACATATGTTTGACTAGGAGCAGAAAACTGTGAATTTTGAGAGAAAGAGTTCTATTATGAAGAAACGCTGTGTAGATAGGAAAAGTGTATTTGTGCTTGGAATCACATGGAAGTGCGTGGAAGCACTGAAGTAAGGATAACAGGTGTGTGTCAATAAGCATAAAGGCAACTGTAGAAGAACAAATGCACACCAATTCTTGTATGCATGCAAAGCAAAAGTGTGTCTGCTTTCAAACAGTCCTGCATGTTCTAATATTTCTTCTGGTGGTATAGCTGTGAATCAGTCTGACAGTACTGCACAATAGGTTGACCCCATCTGCTTTTTCGTCTCAGTGGCTAAACCTATCCTCAGAAATGCTTGCATTTCTTTTTCTAGCTTAAAATGAAGAATAATATTAGACTTTAACTACCATGGTATGTGAATACTTGCAGAGATGATGGATTTCTTAAATAAATGTAGAAGTCCAGTCATTTATTAAAAAAAAATCAACAGCACTGGCTAAATTGAATAAACAATGATCATCTATTAATATTAAGAATGGCATGTCTTGAAACTACTTTGGCTCTGGATTGGCATCATTGTTTAGTGACATTTTGAAACAGCACTGCAGAATGGATGATGCTCAAATCTGTATCAAAAAAAGAAACCCACCAAAATCTTTCTTCAGAGAAGTTCAGCGATGAGGAGGCCAGAAAAATAAATAGGAAGACTAGCCGTTTGACAAGACATATGCAGTAAGTTCAGCAACTCATTTTACCCACTTTATATGCGTTTTGTATAAATCAAAGGTCACGTTTTAGGTCTATGTTAAATCATCAAATAGCTGCTTTCAAAATGTCAGCAATTCATTGCACAAATAGTCTGCCAAATAATAGTTAACCAAGTGTAAATGGTATGCAGATTCTCATGTAAATTCTGGGAAAATTGTTAACCTCAGCTAAATGTAGAAAATATTTTTCATGGAAAGTCACTTCGTCCATGTGCCTTGGCTGATCTAATCTGGGCATAGCTCTGCTATAAATAATATCAGATGTGTGGATTGTACAGAAAGGACACGTTTGATCTTATTAACATAACTGTACTTTCTATCCTCAATCCAGGAGTTTCTTTCTGCATAAAATCATCCTCTTTGTAGATCCATGTCACTGGTTTAGGGAATACGTTGGGTCAAACCTCTAAAGAGAAAATATTTGTATAATAACCACAAATTTGGATTTTTCCTTATACTTCATTGAAAGTATAGTGACATGTAAAGGAGTTAAGTGTTTTTCTGGTTGTTTCAAAATATAGCCCTTGAGCTCTAGGCGAGACTTGAGCTCTACTTCCATTTGCATTGAGATTAGCTGTTACACCACCTTGTCAGCTCCCATATTCGTTCCCACCACATTTGCTCTGTCAAGGCCTCCATCCCAGGAAACAGAAAGTATTGTTGCAGGATTAGGGTGGCCACGGATCACTTGAGTGACTGTACGAGCAAGGAAGTACTGCAGAGTGTGTGTATGGAGTAGTTCTGGGTGGACGGTTGGCAGGGCCTAGGGGTCCTTGGGTGGGGCGGAGCCCAAGGACAGAAGTATCAGGAGGTTAACTGTTGGGCACAGGGGGGTGGTTGCTGTTTGGCTTTGTTTGTTCAACAAGTTGTAATCACCAATCAGAGGATGGGGCTGGGGTAGCCCCACCAATGGCAGTTTGCCAGGTGTAACTCAGTTTCTATATATGTTGTGAAGTACTCCATTAAAGTTGAAGCTTGCGTACTCATATTGAGATTGTCATGCTTCCCGCACCGTGTAGCATTCGGCTCTAAATCTCTGGAAAATCCGCGGCAAAGTATAATTACAATTCAGGGCTGCAGAGACATGTAAAGGGAAATCCAGCCACCCAGCATTCTCAGGGAAGCAGGATGAAGGTGGGGTGAAAAGTATGTTGCCGAGCCATCTTTATCCAAGTACCCTGTCATATTTTTTTCCAATTACTGGATTTTTTTCTGACAAAGAAGGCTTAAGAATAGGCTTGGAGCTCACTTCGAATTGGAAATGCATATTGCTTTATGGTGCAATGTGAGTGGAGTGTAGCTTTGCCTTGATGCGCTCATGGCGCTTGTTCATTCTTCTCTGACAGATCTGTTCCACTAAGCCAACTTGCTTCACATCTCCGTTTGCTTGCCAGCTCTATGCTCAGTGCTTTCAATCTCTGCTTCTCCATGGCAAGCTTACTTCTGACCATTCTGAGGAAACTTTCCTTGCCCCAGGGTGAGTTTTGGAGTCATAATACCTTTTCAGTACATTTTTCCTATCAGTCACACTTCTGCCCCATAGCTGCATAATGAGCTTCTGCTGTGCTTTATGCATGCCCTAATTAAAGGTCATTAGTTAACCATCAGCAGGAACCACTTTTACTTCAGCTTATTGCTCTGTGATATAAATGGTCAGGCTCAAAGATTTTGCTGAGGTGTGTTATCCGTACTTTCTAACTCTTGAGATACAGTTTATCTCTTCCTGTAGATTGTGGGAACTTGCAGCATGCTATGAGCTGTGTACCACTAACTAAATGAAGTACGTTCTAGCACATCTCTGCCTTGGCCACATTACATTTCCCTTCACTTTCCCTGTTTTACTCAGCCATTGGATGGGACCTTCTTCCCATCCATAGTGGCTGGGTGAGGAACCCATGGTAGGACTGAGCCAGGTCCTTTTTCTGGGCACTGAGCGTAGGGAGGCACAGTGCCCATTTGGGGGGTGTTCAGGCATCCATGTTTGAGAGGGGATCAACACATCCATCCTGGCATTTTGGCATGGCAAGCATTAGTGAAAGTAGAAGCAGGAGGTCACTCAGTGCAGCAATGCCTTCGTGAGCTATATGTTGTCCCAGGGCAGCAGGGGAAAGCTGCTCCTAGCTGTATGCCAGGCAGAGCTTCCGGCTCAAGAAGCCCTCCTGAGAGTTTGTTGATACTGCCAAGTTAGGCTACTTTGCAAATGTTTATTGTCTTCCACTGTTCAAATTATTTATGAAAATGGTGAATTGATAATAAAATACTTAATGTCTGTTTTGACATTTTGTTTGATGTGATATATTCCCAAAGAACTAGTTCCTTGGGACAATAAAGGAGATGCAGCCAGTCTTTTATTAGGCATATAACCCATTAGGTGTATGAATGACTTGGTTCTTCAGTGACTAAAAATAATCTCTCTGTAAGCTTCTTGCCTGTTGTGCCACTGCTGCATACAAAAGTGGTTCAGTATTGCGCGTTGTCTTGCTAGGATAATGCTGATGAACTTAGAAAATTAATTTCTTGATTGTAAGTTTTTCCCACAGTCACAGCTTGTCATTTTAAAAAAATGTTGGATTTGTTATCAGCTACTTTTGTTTCAAGTTTTTTTCATAGAACAGCTGACTATGTGGCATCCAGACAGTCTGTAAAGTGTAGAAACAATTTATATTTTACTGATCAGACTCAAGTGTCCACATCCCAGAAATCTGTTGAATTTCAGTCCTAGGGATGTATTTCAAGTAGTTAAAGTTGGTTAAGCCCTGATGGAAATTGGTACTGGGCAAGAGGGGCATGTGTCTATCCTGCAAAATAGATTCTAATACAGAAAAAAAACAAGCAGAATCAACTGCATAATTCAGCACAGTTTAGATATGTTAGCTTTGGCAATAGTGTACAGATTAAAATGGCCTCCAGTTGTGGTACTAGGCAACTCTGCATCCTCCTCTAGTGTCCCCGTTGAACACTGTCGGCTTGCTTTCATGGGTCCATACCTGCACAGGACGATCCAAGAGGCTCTTCAGCCTCTCTACTCTGTGGTAGGGAAGTAAGCTAAACTGCTGTTACGAGCGTTTGCTTTCAGGATGGCATTTCCAACAGAGGTAGAACAGTGCATTTTTGGGTATTTTTCCATGTTTTTCCAGCTTTTAAATTTTTTAAAAAGTCATGCATATGAGGTGGATATATTGCTGATGCTCTGGTAACTTACTCGCAGAGATAAAGCCAAAAGCAATATAAATAATTCATGTTTCCTCCTTTTGAATGTCTCTTACTTAGCATTAGATTCATTAAAATCAATAGAAGGAATACATAGAGTAGTAGAATCATTAAGGTTGGAAAAGATCTCTAAGATCACCTAGTCCAACTCCCAGCCCACTCCCACCATGCCCACTGACCATGTCCCTCAGTGCCACATCCACACGGCTCTTGAACACCTCCAGGGACGGTGACTCCACCACCTCCCTGGGCAGCCTGTGCCACTGCCTCACTGCTCTTTCTGAGAAGAAATTTCTCCTTATATCGAGCCTGATATTTGTTTTACAGAACAAAAGGTGTTATAATAACTGAATTTAGCCTTTAGATAACAGTTTCAAATATATCATGCTAATTAGGTATTGCACGAAGACAATTTTATTTTGAATTATTATTTTTATTTTCTTGATGATCTTTAAGGTCTTTTCCAACATGAGCAATTCTATGATTCTATGATTCTATGATTTTGATTATGGCTTCAGTCACTAAGTGCTGCTGCTAAGGATAGCCTTCCAGTTCACCTATTTTTTTATAAAAAAGCAAGACTAGACATTTAAAACATCACCGCACCCAAGCTTTGTGCAGATCAGGGTACTTTGCATGCTAAGAACACAAACAGTAAAAGATAATTTAGCCATCAATAATTGGACAAGTTTTCTGTCACTAATTAAACCGTCATATGAGCTTTTGTATCTGACTTTATATCACTGCACTATCGGAGGGCCTTCTAAATGGGTTGCAGTTATTGTGCTCCAGATATGCACTGAAACGGGCAGATAACTTAGACATGCAATGGATAGAGATTACCTGGCAAAGTTCAATCCTTGACTGGGGTTATATTTTTTGTATGAAGAAAGAGAGATAGTTCTGTAACAAGATAGTTACAGAAGAGAAGGAATGGTGACAGCATGCCAGAAAAGCTTTTCTCACACTTCAAAGCATCCTCCAGAAATGCTCAGACTCTGATTTAATCATCATAGGATGATTATTTAATCTATCATGAAACTGGATTTTAATTAAAAAAAAAAAACACATCTATTTGTTTTGAAGAGGGAGTTATGGAAGCAGAAAACAAGTGAATCTTTAAAAAAAGCTGTCTTTTCTGAGTGACATCTTTCTGACGAGAAGCATCTGTCAAATGCATATGAAAGTTGATCCTTGTACTTTCTCTTCTACCCTCTTAAAAAAAAAAAAAAAACAGAACCACTTCATTTTTGTGGTTGTTCCAGTGAAGATGCAGATTCACCGGTGTGCACAATGTTTTTAAAAAATAAATGGCAACCTACTCAACACCTCTGAGTGGGAAATCCTCTGGGAGGATTTGCATGGTGCAGATGTCCTCCACATCGTCCCGCCTCAGCCCACGAGAGACTGATACCCAGCCTCTGCCCTCTGAGCAAGCCGTTAATCTTACATACAATCTGATTGAATGAAACCGGGTAAATCCCTGTTGGATAACAAAATGCTAGATTAGCAGTTAGGAAAGCCTGTGATTAGAGAGATTAACTGCTAAAGACATCATTCCTTCTGATGTAAAGCCTCCATTTTCATTTAGAGCCGGTAGCCCATGAAAAACTACTGCACTAGCAATTAAGAAACTGTAAACGTGCGGACCTGCAGAAGGGTGATTGAAGCTTAAGGTGACTGTGGCAGCAGTATTTCTTGCTGTTCACTTGTTAGGCAACCTGTTTGTCTTCCTCTGAGCATTTAAGGCTGTGTCTTCTCAAGAGACACTGATTTCTTTGAAGGGAACAGGATTCAGTGCTGTCTACAAAAAGGAGAAAAAATCCTTCTGTTTGGCCTTATGGTTTCATTAGGTGTGGGGCAACAGCTTCTAAGCAAGGAAGAGTAAGTGGCTAATCTACCTCCAGATACTAAAGGTTACACTGGTCTCCCCTAGCGGCACTTGCAAATGCTATAATTTAAAAAATAATTGTTGAAATATGGTATGCACTTTGATAGGCACCATTAAATTAGCTTGCTAGTTTGATTCAACATAGACATGACATTTGGTTTTTGCAGGTGCAGGAGCTTTACAAATCATACTAAAATTATCTTTTCAAACATTTCTGCATCTCTTTCCAAGTGTCAGGGAAGAGTTCAGCCCTCTACTTCTCTGAGCATATCTTTATAAAACCTGAACATTTGATAACTACCAAACGAAAGGGAAATACCAATATATTGTAGAAATCTGGAATGAAAGCTTTTGGGGACACTCGTGTTTATATAAAATTCAATTTCATCACAGAATAAAGGTGACTGAAAATGAAAACAGGAATTGTGGAACAGGGATAACCTTCATAAGAAATGTATTAGGGTTTCCTTTAACAGGCTGCTTTAAATGTGAACTCCCATGTTGCTCCGTTTCCAGAGATGCGATAGGTAAGGAATTAGAGTTAAGCTAAATCACACTAAGAAGGTACTGTTCACTGTTTACTTTTGGGGTAAAAAGAAAATATTTTGATATAAGCAACTGCTTTTGAATATTCTGCTAGGATCTAACTGTATCTTTGAGCATCCAAATTCTTTAAATAGCGTAGCTCATACTTGACTCACTGAAAGGAGACTTTTGCTAGATTACCTTCAGTGCTCACACACTAAAACTAAGGCATCTTTTCCTCTACACTAACAAGAAGAGTTAACTATTCACAGGGTTACTGGAGTGTTCTGGACAAGAGAGAAGTTTCTCTAGTCTGTATTTTCAGCAGTCTGGTGTTTTGTGCATGAGTAAAATCCTGTGGGAGGAAGTTTCAATGCCATCTATGGAAAATTCACTAAAAATTTCCCACTGTTGTTGCTTGGGAATGAAGGAGCTCACTACTGGCTTGCCAGAACAAAGCTTTCAACATCTTTGTCATCTTCATTGTTATCCTGCAAAAAACAGCAACCCATTTCTCTGTGATATGTTTTTTCTCCTTCCAGTTGTGCTAGTTTGCTTCACCTCTTCTCAAGGTTGAAATATCCACAGTGCTCTCATCTGGTCTTGCCTCACTGTTTTTTGAGATCAGAATATTTTCTTAGCCTTGTAGCTTCCAGGAAGAGATGGTAGGCAGCTCTAGGATGAAAACTTCTGTTTGCTTTTGGGATGTCCTAATCAATCACTTGATAATCGCTTGTTTTTCTCAGTTTTCAGAAACCATGGGATGCTTTTGCTGAGTGTACATGCTTTTCAGAAAACTAAGTACCAAAACCACACACACACACACACACACAAAAAAAAAAAAAAAAAAAAAAAAAAGTGACAGCTTTATTTTATAGAAAACCCAACTGGAAAAAGAAAATCTAGGTCTCTTACAGTGTCACCTTTACTATACATATTATAAGTAGAAGGTGTATGATGTCAGTTGTTGGCAGCACCCAAAGGATATATAAAAGTATCAACTAATGAGTAACAGTGTTATTTAAACTATTCACCAGTCTGAATAACAGCTCAGTGGGCTGGAGCTCATCTGCAAGTGGAGAGCAGACCCAGTAACATCATAAATGCACCCCATCACCTTCCTCTGCAATCAGTAACATCCCAGCTTTTAGCACTTCATCCATCTTTAGTAATGCTCCTTAAGGTATTTAAGGTGAAGAGTTCTCCCTGCTGTATTTTGGGGCTATTAAATAGCAAAATCCCTGTTTCCATAGAAGATGCTCAAGTGCCCTTGAATTTGGAGGTGGTAGAGATACAGGGCTGTCATGGCAGCCTCCCAGGTGTTGTATGCCTGCAGCTTCTGGCAGCACACTGCTCCAAAATACAGGAAACTAATAGAGCCAACTTTGTCCTTGTCCCTCTCTGCTGAACATTGCCCTTTGTCTGTCAGCTCAGGTTGTGCCCCAAGGACACAGACCTGCACAGAGAGGCACAGCTACCCTGGTCTGGCTGGGAGGTGAAGCAGGGAGAGAGACCTCCTCTAGAAGTCCCTGTGTACTTGCCCTGTGTTTATGGACTCTGCCCTTCCCAGAGCCACTGGGACAGACAGCACTGGGAACGTCACTTATTGCAACACAGTGCCTTGTGACATCTCTCTCTTGGTGGGTGGAGGCTGTGCACTGAAGCTGAGTGGCTGTAGGCTCACAAACACATTGTAGGCCAGGCCAGCCCTGTTCTCCTTCCTAGGAAGAAAGGAACTAGGAGTTGCTTGGGGAGGGGAAAATGAATTGCAGACATCTAGAGGGCAAGACATATTAGGAGCAGCTGAGGTCCCTCAGTGTGTCCAGCCCAGAGCAGAGGAGCTGAGGGAAGGCCTCATGGCAGCTGCAGCTCCTCACAGGGAGCGGAGGGGCAGCGCTGAGCTCTGCTCTCTGTGACAGCGACAGGGCCCGAAGGAACGGCATGGAGCTGCGTCAGGGGAGGGGCAGCTGGGGGTTAGGGAAAGGGTCTGCACCAGAGGGCGGTGGGCATGGAACAGGCTGCCCAGGGCAGTGGGCACGGCCCCAGGTGCCCAAGTTCAAGGAGAGTTTGGATGACGCTATCAGACATAGGGTTTGGATTTTTGGGTGGTGCTGTGTGGAGCCTGAAGTCAAAGGAAAATATTGGCTAATGATGTGTACTCAGTAAAGTGACATGGATCTTTCTGAAGCAAACCTACCTGCTTCCAAGCAGCACCTTATCTGAAACCACTGGGGAGTCGAGGGAGTGTTACAGGCTGCTTCATGCTTGTATGCATTTCAGAAAGGATGAGCACAGCGTTTTCTGGTTCAGGTGTTTCTGTAATTGTGATTCATTAGGATAATGCACAGCACTTGGTGTCTAGCACCTGCGTGCTCCTGCTGCGCTGGTGTCAGTACTCTCAGCTGTTATGTGAAATTTATGGCTCTACTGGCTAGTTCAAGATACTTTTCTTCTTTAGTAGTCTCTTTTCAGTGTATTTCTTGGTCTCTTCAGCACTGAAGGCGCAGTTGCAAGGAGCCTTTAAATGACCCAGCAGCACGATCAACATGCTGAGTTTTTTTGTCCTTGCAGAGCAGGGTTACCCACATGCTCTCAGTGGTACATGATACTCTTGCTCTTGACTGAGCATTCCTCCTCCACCATGAGGGGAGGAGAGGAATAAGGGCATGCAGTCCTTACTGAGCACAGCTGGCTTGCCACAGGGTGACAGCAATAATGGGGCTAGACAATTTTTAAGATGGCCAGCTGTGTCTGAAAGGCTCCTATGGGCAGGATGGGGGAGTGAGGTGCCTGCCCCTTCCTCTCAGTGTTTGTAGGACTGATATGTGTTCAATCCTGCAGACTGTGGTTCAGCATCCTTACTTGTCAACATTTATGGGGACTTGAGAGAGCTGATACGGTACCCAGGGCTTTCTAGGCAGCTTGGGGGAATCTGAGGTCTTTCTGTCTGCTGTTTTCATTTTTCAGAGTCAGGCTGGAAATGCAGCTTTCTCCCAGACATCAGCTTGTCCAAGCTGGAGGCTACCATATCTGTAAGGTTGCCTCATACCACTGGCTCTTAGCAGCTGCTGCTGGTTTCTGGGCACATCATGAATGGGTGACTGATGTGCGGGTTTCATCTCTTGGGCTGTCAAAGTCTAGAAATGAGAGGGTGAGCTTCATGTTTTACCAGGGATGGCTGTATAGCGATTGCATTAATGATAATAGAGCTTGAATTGGGGGAGGTTAAGAGAGGCAAACAGGAATCAGAATTCAACAGACAAAAAACACACATCTTTATCAATAGATGGGGTTGAAATAAAATCACAGTTGTTTGACAGGTGTAAGTGACGTATCTTTAAACAGTGGCAGCTCTAATCCTTGAGAAATTGTGACTCCTGCAAGCCTGACAGAGAGCAATTAAGGTACAAGCTCAGCAGTCAATAAATGCCCCATGGGATTACAGGTTCACAGCAGACCCACAAGATGCAGTCCTCTGACAAGGGGCTCAGAAGGCAATAAGCTGATCCTCATTTGTTTTGCAGTAGCTTATCAATCATACTGTTGGCCTAGGCCCTGTGCACACAGCTTAAACAGTTGCCTACATGTTTCCAATATTCTCTCTTTTCCACTGAGCCTGCCTTGCTGCTTTCTCAAGGAAGTTAATGGATGTTTAATAGCCCTTAGTAAGACCACAGTCTGGTGGTGGGTAGTTGTATAGGAAAGATCACTTAACATCAAAACACGGCCATTTCTGGAATGAAACACGTTAAAGCCATTCAACAGCATCAGTGAGTATTGTATTTCTCTTTTATAAACAATGAGGATGCATGCCTGCTGCTGCCAAGACAGAGATCTGATGAGGACATTTGCTTTCCTAATGCATAATCTCTAATCAGGCTTATCTTGTACTGCATGCTGCCATGCAGGAAAAGAGGCAGGAAAAAATATTTATTGGGATACAGTGAAAAGGTCACAGTAATCATGTTTGCTACCATGTCGATGTGTAAGATTGCCCCGTGCTTGTCCCTCCTCCCTCAAGACAAAACGGCTTTTTCAGCTGTGTCATGAATTTACAATTAGAATCTGAACTGAAGGAAAATGTTTGCAGTGACATGGAAGTGAAGGTGCTTTAAAAAAGATTTTTGTTTGTTTGTTTGTTTTAAACAAATCTATGTAGAGAAAATAAGATGAGATGTGTATCTGTGAGTGGACTGTATGCGCGTGGGTATGTGGAGCTGGGACCTGTCTGTGAGTAGCATGTGAGCAGTCTAACCAGTGACCTTAGTGTTTTTTGAAGAGGTTAGAAAAGGTCCCAGCTCCAAATCAGAAGAGTCCATGGCTGAATCCTCAAATACTAGTGGGATTTAGATGGATACCAAAGCATCTTCCTTAGCTGCAGTTTTAACTAGCTGAAATATCAAATACTCTGTTGAACCAAGGTGAAAGATAGATTGATTTCAAGCCCTCGTGCAGGCATCCCACATGTCCATGGGCACTCTGAGCACTGCTCATGGTCAATACAAGGTGTGGGCATAGGGACACATCAGGTGCCAGCACCAGGTCACTGTTGGCCTGAGGCACAAGCAAACAGTGAGAGCAGGTGTCCTTTCAGTTCCTTCACTGTCTCCTGTTAATCCTTTCTGTAGTTTCTCAAAAGGAGGCCAGTTAGCATAGGAGTTACAGGCCATGACAGTGGTGACATGAAAATGCCAACAGAGGAAACAGAGGAGTGGGTTGTGTCAGTGGTCTGCATCTGCTCAGAGGTTTTTCAGAACTGCATTTCACTGGGTAGTTCCCACCTAGTGTCCACCCCATTTCTGGGAAAATTTATATTGAAGTGGATTTTATAACCCATCATGAACCTTCATTCCTGGGGATGGCAGAGAAGGGCACAGCCACACATAGAGATGTGTTACTTCGTGAAATCATGGCAGGCTGGTTAGCTCCATTGCAGTAAGTGTAGTTTGGTAGGGTGCCATATGAGATTAACATAGAGACTTTCTAATATGCTGTGAGTCTTTCAAGCTATTAAAAAGGGAAAAAAAAGAAAATAAAGAAGAACCAAATATGCTTTATTTATTGTTCCCCACATTTTTCTTCCCAGACAGCAAAAATAGTTTCTTTTTTCCCATAATCTTTTTTTTTTTTTTTTTTTTTTTTTAAGGGGTAGGCCACTAATGGGAAAGCTGAAATGTAAAAAGCAATAAACAAAATACTATCTCTTAGTTTCAGGAAAACATTAATAGATATTTTAAAAAACTGAACTTGAATTTCTTTAACCTCAAGGTCTAAGCCACAGAAGAGTCATCATTTTAAAAAAAAGGGCCTGATTATAAATCTTTTATCACTTTGAACCTATTCATTTAAAAATATCTTAGCTGAAGGCTGTGATTGGCAGAGTGATAGAGTTACTCAGACTGAAAAATAATAACTTGCTTTTCAAGCATGATGGTGGTCTGAAAGGCCTGTTTGTAACCTGATGATGACATAAACTACTTTCAGAAAGATGAAGGTACGGTTTTATGAGATCTTCTATGAGCATTCAGGGGCTGTTTTTCTTAATTACTGCTTATCAACTCAACATGTTACTGCAGTAGGCAACAGACTAAGCTTCCCAAATGCAAGCACTGATTTGAGCTTTCTACTGTAGTCACTATAAAAGACTGTTTCTGCTTTCCCACAGGCTGACTGCTCTGAACTCTCTGAGACAAACTCATGGAGGATAAGTAGGAAATGCTGGAAAGTAAGAATCATAATTTATGTCTTCAGTGGGAAAAAAAAAAAGAATCTGGGAAGTTTTGAGCCAGATAGCTTAACTGTGGGTGCCTGGACACACTGGTATAAACTAACTGCTTTATAAGTAATTGGTTGGAAATGAGCAAGAGTTAATATGAATCTGTCAAATCCAAGTCTTGTTAGTCTGATGAATTTTCTTCTTTAACAGCTTAATGAGCCCTGCGGGTGAGGGAAGAGCTCCTCCATCTCAATTTTAATAAGTTTTTGATCTTGTCCTATGTGATATTTTCATAAACAAGTAGGGCGATAGGACAGATGACATGTTCTGTGTGGTAGCTGAAAATGTGGAACTGTCCTATTAACTCTCAGAGCTTCACTGTCAAAATGGGGGGATTTACAGGGTAGCCAGGTCTCCTTTATACTTTGTCTTTAGTAGGTGTGTTTGCTAAATTCAAAAGTACTACCAAGCTGGTTAAGGCAAAAAGCAACGCTGAGGACAAACTGTTCTGGACAAACTGAGATACTTGAGCACCAGTCTGGTAAAAAACAAAGAAGCCTTTCTGTATGGACACAGCCTTAAACTTGGGCTGAAATCATCACTGCCTGTACCACCGAGGGCTCACTTGCTTTACCCAGTCAAATCAAAGCAGACCTCATCACAAAGTGTATGAGCAATGGCACTGCCTTTGAGATACATTAAGCAGTTCTTTTGCCCACCTCCACATGGGTAAGACTTCAAATGGAAGAGCATATCTAATCTGGGGCATCCTGTTCTGAGAAGTATATGGAGTAATAACAGAAAGTGTTGGGCAAAGCAATGATAACGTCATGCATTTTAGGGAACCCGATTCCTGTGGAAAGCCTAAGTGAACTGAGGTGCATTCTTACCTATAATAATATAGAAATGAATGTATCACTTTTCAAGCAGGGCTTTTGTGAGTAATGTCATTCTTTTTCAGATTGACCCAGCCATAGTCAGCGGGGGCTGCACAGGGTGGTTCTGTGAGGAAAAGATGGAGGAGAGATTTCTTCACACAACAATTTCCACCATATCTGTCTGCTTTTGCAGAGAAAATGGACATGGATACAAGGCAAAAGTAGTTAATGGTAAGCAATAAGTTCCCTGGGGGGATATAAGAAGGACAATAAGACTTGACACTTTGCTGAACACTCATGTAATGAACACCAACAAAGTCTAAAGCGAACACTGTTGACACAATTTAGTCTCACCCAGCTCCATGCATTGTGCAGAAAAGCAAATGGTAGCTTAGTTTTCTGGTTCCCTTTTTCCAGTCTTGCATTAAGTCTAGAAGTGGTCATAGTGCTGAGACTGCCCTGAGCCCATACCCAACCAAATGCATAGGACCGCAAGGTCCTGCTCCCCAGCTAGAGCACTGGCTACATCTCTGTCAGATGTTATTTTTCTGTTTAAGGCTTGTTATAAATTGAATATTCTTTGCTCTATTTTCTAGGTGATTTTCATTTTGAAGTTAAGAATAATTTTATTGGTATTAGGAGCTGGAGGGTATGGCACTGTGATGATGTCAGTGTTGCCTTTGCTTGTTCACTGATCATTACTTTTGTGATCTTTGGATTTTCCTTTTGAACATCTAGCACCTGGAGCCATGGCATTACTAAATTATCTCATTTTAAAATAAATAAGAAAGAGAGACGGAAAACCAAGTTACTGACAGATAAGAACCTGAAGAGTGTTTTTTCAGCTTCAGAGAAAAGTAAGAATAAGTCATTCTTTGATGCCTTAGTATTTCATACATTTTTGTAGTTGTTGTTTAGGAGATAATTGTACAGATTCTTATTTTGGTTATCTGGACAGGAGTTTCTAAACAACTGTACTCAGCAGAACTGTAATCTCTTCTTCAGAAGAAAAAAAAAAAAGATATCACTCCCAGATTATTGGAAAAAAGATCCCTGTCTCTTGTTTATTTATTTATTTAGAAAGCACATACAGCGATGCATGGGGAGGGGAAGAGAGATGCAAACCAGATGAGCATACAAATCCATCTCAAAAGAAATAGTGAGACACTTCCCAGATGATTAGTAGCAGTACATCAGTCTATGTGAGCATTTAAACTGTTGTACCTCTAGATTATAAAAAAAAAAAAGAAACCACGGAGAATTTCTGAAGAACAAGATAAATGTCTGTATTTCAGAAATCCCACCACAATCAACTTGTAGGCAGCAAAGTTTTTGTTCTGTTTCTGTTCTTGATATTTCCTCCCAGGGGCCTCTCCTGCTCACGCTATGGTTTCTTTCCTCAATGTCCTCCTCTGGTGGCAAGTAAGGATACTTGTGAACGAAGACTTTGCCTTAGTTCTTGACCTTTTTTTTAACTTCTTCTGATGCTTGAGTGAAATGCCAAGCTCCTCCATTATAGCATTGAAAGAAAGACACTGTTGGGACGTAGAAATTGCATTAGACATTTTTCATTGAAGACAGAGTTCAAACATACCTTCTGACCAAATCGTGGCTCTTAGAGGAAAGGATCTCAGCAATTAAAGGCAGGATCAGGAAGCTTCTCTGGTGAGTTCTGTCAGCTTTGAGCAAGTCCCTAATTTCTAACAGGTGAAGTCTATAAGTCACATTTTTTTGCCTAACTTGGCTTCCACTGAAATTTAATTTTGGCTTAACTAAAGCTGATATTAATGTTTCTCAAGTTCTACACAGATAGATTTGTGATGTTTCGTTTGCTTCACATAATAAAACTTACCCTTTCTCAGCAGGTAACTTTCCTTCTGACCTTAAAAGAGAAAAAGATCTTCTTTTTTTAAAAATCACATGTACCTTAGCCCCACAGAATTGTGAGTACTAAAGAAAACAAAGATTTCTTTGTGGTTTAGTTATGTTCTCTTCACTAAATTAATAGGCAATTGCAAAATACAACATACTTTTCAATCCTCTCCTCTCTTTGGAAAGAATCTTTTTAAAATGTTTTGTGTCAAAGAAAGGAGAGAAATTACCACAAGAATGAGGTAGCTGAATAGTTTAGAAAGCAAACAGAAATCTTTTTTCTTTCTACCATCAAAACATTAACAAAGGCATTTCAGGTAAGTGGAAAAATCTTTTACAATCTTCTGCTGGAATAATTACTTGTAGCACAAAAAGCACAAAGAGGCTTTCAATGGAAGTATCTAGCAAGGCAAAAGATTGTTTCATGCAAATATGTATAGATTATTGATACATAAAATGAAGTGATGGTAGCAGTGTGAAACAAAGCTTTAACCACCTTACCTCCACCATGCTGAATAAATCCCTCTACCAAAGCCTTTCTAGAACTGCAGAACTGCTCAGTTCTAACACATCTGGTTAATTCAACAATTCTTGTCGAATGAGAGCAATAGCACACAGACATGATTCTTTATATCAAATATGAATTATCTTCTGCCAGTGATACCAGTGGAAGGAGAGTAGTGTTCAGTCCTTAACCTCTAATAACTCAATGGTGATTTCAGTTACACCGGGTTAAAAAAAGTATAACTCAATATGATTTTGGAAGAAGAGAAAAAGAAGAGAAAATCCTACATTTCTAGTAGCTGGGTATTCCAGAGGAATATTTTCAAATGCAAAAGAGAGAGTTAGGATAACCTGGATAAAGGCTAGATCATTTATTTAAAGTAGCAAAGGGATTCCTGAGTAGTGAACTCCTCACACTGTGCTTCTTCCTGTCTTGTATGAACTCTCTGGGAGTAGTTTGTAACCCTGATTTTGCAAATGAGCCCAAGACATCAGTGTATCAGTGTGTCTGTGGCTGAAGGTATACGATCTTGCAGGTGTCAGCACATCCATTTGTGGGATGAGCTGCATGCAAAGATCCCATAAACTGTTGCATCTGGAATTTAACATGTTTTATCTTTGAGATGCTTAATTTTGCTCATCTGAAATTCTTAAGTATACTTAAATCAAACTAAAATAAATTCATGCCAGACCCAAAGTATGGCAGTCATGATCCAGGACACTGTGCTACTTTTTTTTTCAAATAATAGCCTGGACAGTGCAGGTGCAATTATCATTTAAATAACCCCTTAGATAATGTAAAATGGGAATTCTGGTGTTACTGGAGTTAGAGTCAATGGTGTCTGCTGTGGCCCTACGTCCTCTGGAAGCAGCAGGTGAAACAGGTATCATCTTAATACATAATTATTTGTATATTGCTTCAGGCTTTGTAAAGCATAGAACCACTTACTTCCAAACTAATAGAAGTATATATTCTAACTAGCTAACCTAGCATGGATAATTTCTCTATACTGTCTTAGTTTTAACTGAACTTTCAACATCTAGATTACCAAGTGATTCTGGAACTCCAAGGAAAACAAGGAAAGGAAAATATTAAACATTTGTCAGATTGATCAGGCTTATTTCTTTTCCCCTGTTCTTCTTACCAACCTGCATGTTGTGTGTGTGCTCTTAACAATAGTCATCAATCTCTGCAATGTGCATGCAGGGATGATTTCTGCAGAAGAAATAGTTCAGTTTTACTGCCTTGTTAATATGTTTGTAATCAAATTTTCCAAACTGATTTGTATTAGTCAGACGAGGCAATTGTCACAATATCTTTTAATTTCATATCAGCAAAGTAGTCTCATGAAGGTCACTTACATCAGCATATAGACATTTGCTGACATTATGTAAATGAACTTTTGAACATCTAGCTTCATGACTTGTGAAACACCCCACTGGTTCCGCTTTCAACCTGAAGCACTGAATTAAAGAGATATTGAACTGATCTTTCAAAGATATTCCAGTGGTCATGGATATAATTACAACCCCAATCAATTTTATGTATATCTCTGTATCTGAAATACTGCCACCTTTGAGAAAACCTATTGGAGGTGGCAAAGAGCATTAAAAGCCTGCTATACGCAGGTCTTTCTCTACCTCTGCCTTCATAGATAGCTTAAGGTTGTCTAAAAGAGCCATCTGAGATGATACTCTGAAGTTTTAGGGTTCTGGTTAATCATTCAGAAGGTCAGAAGGGCAGATATGAAAAGAGCTTTCTTCTGAGTCCTAGGAAAAATGGCTCAATGTCTTATTTATCTCAAAGCTTGTGCATGTAATCAGGATACTGAGCAGATGTTTGAAAACTGGAATTGCCCTGATTTTTTCAAGCAATAGTGAATGATGACATAGAGCAAATACAAACTTTACCAGAATGCCTTAGGAGTTACTTGAAAAGTTACTTCATAGTTACTTGAAAAGTTACTTCATAGACAAGAAACACCATCTTTAGCAACTCCCAAGACAGCCCTCTGAACAACACCATGACTGTAGAAGCCTTTAGAAAGAGAACAATGACATTCAAATTTCACTTATAGGGGTAAGATACTGTTCTTTTAATCTCGTATTTGGATAGCCAGACCAAAATGGTTTCTTTAATAACCTTACTGGTTTTTTTAGCGTGTTGTTGAGACCACTTCTGGGGTCTCTCCAAAAAAGAGAGACTAGGAATATAGCAATATATTTAACAACAGAATAATAAGTTTTATGTTATGATTGACTTTCTCACCCTAGCAGTGCCAAAATCGTGCAGGACATGGCCTGTGAAAGTTAAAGGAAATCTTTTACAAACAGAATGGATTTAGGCCTCATTTTTGTTTGAGATTCTTCCTCTTTGCCCTTTGGTCATTGCAGCAGGATGAAAAGCATCCTCATGAAGATCTCAAATCCTTCCTTACACTCCCATACAGAAGACTGTACTAAGCTTTAGGGTAATTACAGATTCAGAATTCAATGGATTGCATAAAATAAGTTAGAAATTACTAAAAAAATAATCTGTAGTTAGACTTTATCAAAATCCTGCTACCTACCACTGAGGACAAGATTCTTCAATTGTTTTTTTAACACTTTGAAAAAAAAAATCAAACAGGCAGAAGAAAGCCAAACAACTAAGCAACAAACAAACAAAAAAACCATTAGTGTGCTGTGCTGGAGAACTGAGAATTATGAAAATCGAAGGACGTCGGCTAGATTTTATTTGGGGAGAACACCTGACTAGCTCAGCCATGGAGGAGGAAGTGCAGAAAACAAGGTTTTTCTCCTGCTGTGCCTTCCTCAGTGTGAAAAACTCATCGCTGGGACACTGACATATGTCTTCTGCTGAAAGAAAAGTGATTTGTTTTTTCCTAGTGCACTGAAGGAGAAACATCCAAAATAGTTTCTCCTAGTGAGTGAGCTGCTGTTGCAGCACATTAAGAATCTGTTTGAGTGTTCTGTCACTAATGGCTAATTGCATGAGGAGATCACTAAATGAAGGATTTTAAACTGTCAGAGTCTATTGAACGGTGACTGTCAAAACAGTGTCACAATAATCCATGGATTATTTTAACTGCTTTTCAATTATATAAACTGCTCCTCAGCTTCCTGTTTACACAAAAAAATTAAAAATTAAAAAATCAGTAAAGCTACTTGCTGATCTCAGAAGCCATCAAATGCAAACAGGGCTGCTCACTGCAGGCACAGCTGGCTACAGTCATGTTTGGAGGTGAGGTTATGGTCTCTCAATGGATGGGCTCAAGTTGATGTCTGAAGAAGAGAAGGTATTTATAGACCCGATAGCTTAACAAAAAATATTTTTTGCAAGAACGTCACTGAGATAGGGATTTTTTTTCTTCTACTTTTTTGTTCCCAAAGAGCTAAAGATGTGAATCTTCAAAGCTTTAATTCAAGAGAGATGGCACAAGGACACTACACTGTGGCAGTACTTTGAGGAAATATCAATCCAGATGTAGAAAGCATGATTGGTGTGCTTGTTCTAGCTGTATGGTGCAAGTGTGTTGCTAAGCCACTCTGATCCTAGCTCTCTCAAATGGTGATCATACTCACAGAATAACAGAATCGTAGAATTGTTTCAGTTGGAAGGGAATTTTAAAGGTCATCTACATCATGAACTTGAACACCCATAGCTAGATCAGGTTGCTCAGAGCACTGTCCAGCCTTACCTTGAACATCTGCAGGGATGAGGCATCCACCACCTCTCCGGGCAGCCTCTTCCACTGCCTCTCCACCCTTAGTGTAAACAGCTTCTTCGTTACATCTGATCTAAATCTCCCCTCTTTTAGTTTGAAGCCATTTCCCTTTGTCCTACCACAACAGACCCCGTTAAATAGTCTGTCCCCTTCTTTCTCACAGCCCCCTTTAGATATTGAAAGGCTGCTATCATACTGCCTTTGTTCCTTTCATTCTTCTCCTGTCTCATTCTATCTCCATCCTCCCACCTGTATTTTTGCCTAATTGGACAGCAGACTGTGTAATGAAGGCAGCAAATGGAACTAAATAAAGGTAGGAACACTGACCCCAGCCAAACTGACCTGGCAATGGACAGGGAGTAGCTTGTGCATGACTCCGTTACTTTCAGAAGTCAGTGGTTTCTATGCATCAAAGAATATGCCATTTTTTTTTTTTTCTGCAGACACTATTTGAATATTCTGGGAGCTCTGGTCAAAATGCAACAATGGCAAAATTAAAAAAAAATACTATAAAATGGCACAAGGGTAGGTTTATAACCATTTTATCTCCCAGAATAGCCCTGGTTATGCTCTACTGGTACTGTCAGAGCTGACAGTCTGTTGTGGCTCTTCCATCACAGGCAAAGCTGCTAACTCAGTGCTGACAAACCCCTGAGAGCGGACATGGTCTGACCATCAGGTCTCAGGTGCAGTTACAAGGCTGCAAGTGAGGAAAATGCAATTGCAATCATTTGTGAACAGAGTATTTTTTTGTGGCCAGAGTTCAAAGAGTAACAGTTTAAAAGCTGAGAGTGTTGATAGGTCGAACATTTTTTAAGGCTTTAACAATTCTTCCCAAAGCCTGTCACATCTGTGTTCGACTCCTCCCAGGTGCCATGCACTTTGTGGGAGATGCCATGGGCTGTGACTTCCTCAAACCCTGCTATTAACCTGAAGGCACCTGGCTTTTTCTGGACCTACAGTGAACCTTGCAAAAATTGTATTTACAAACGTAGATTTATTAGTTCCCAGTTGGCATGCCTGCTCTTCACTGCCTTAACTGCTGGTATAACTGCTAAGGAAAAAGAAAAACTTTTTAATAATTTTGTTGTAGTTAGGTAGTTAGGGAAAAGCAGAACTGCTTTGTAATTCCCACAGGCAAGCTGAAGGCTGCGAGGTTGCCTCTGGGGACACCTAGACAGGCAAAACGATCACTAACAATGTGACTGTTTCCTTGACAGATGTGAAAATGTTTACCCAAAAAGTAACAGAAACTTTCTGGATCCTGCATTCATTTAAACAGTGATTAGGAA
Organism: Numida meleagris; assembly: GCF_002078875.1. NCBI lineage: Eukaryota > Metazoa > Chordata > Aves > Galliformes > Numididae > Numida > Numida meleagris. The sequence goes on from NC_034409.1 coordinate 102,146,092, forward strand.
TGTAGTAGAAGCTGCAAGATGATGGATTTCTTGCACAGAGCAATGATGAAGATAAGCTCATTAGTAATTTTCCTTCTACTCTGAGAGTTCAGAGAAGCTGGATTTAATTAGTTTTAAGTTTCTTCAACTGGGAAATTACAGACAAGAGTGCTTTTTTAAAAAATCAGAAATACTGGAGATCTTCGTCAGGTCTTCACTGCTAGGAAGGATCATTTTATGAAGAACCTAAGTTTTCAAGGCTCTGTTCAAACATGTTAAAATTCCAGTTTCTTGCAGTGTCTGGAGTAGAGCATAAACACTCACATACATGAAAGAACACTGGCAGAGAAGAACTGTTATAGTCAAGCCATGAGCACTATGTCTTCATAAAAAAAGAACACCCCAAACCAACAACTTTAAGCCTGCTGCCACTATAAATACTGCTGACTAAAAGTTGAAAAATGAATAGAAGTAAAACACAGTCTATTCAGGAGCCAGAGATGAGAGAAACAATCCAAGGGGACAGCAAAGCTTTGCTGGAGCATTTTGGTGATTGAGCACGAAGGCATCCACTCGAACAAGTTTTCTAATTGCAGTAGAGCCCAGAAATGGCCCCTCAATAAAACAGATCATTAACTTGTTTGATGAGGAGGAACTGCAGTGTGCAAGAAGACATAAAGTAGGTGTGAGGGGTAGAAAATGAATTGGTGAAACCAAAGATAAGACAGGATATAATGACATTCAGATAAAAGGTAATCAGGTTTCGCAAACTTGGTTGTTTGCAATGGTTCATGATATCCTACGAGATGGCATTTCTATACATTTTGTGTATCTATCTCAAATTGTTGTCGTATGTTTTTTCGGAGGCAACAACAGATCCAGCCTGTTGTCTTCTGCTCTGGCAGTCCCCAGACAAGCATAGGACTGAAGGAAATCAAACTGATGTCCTTCCAGGGTACAGAAAACATACAGTACGGCTTCCTGTACAATAGCTTCCATCTGTGTTTTGATATGAAAAAAAAAAAAGAAAAAAAGAAAAAAAATCCAAGGCTATACAGTTCAACATAAATTGATATCATGATTTTTACTGCCACTTATGTTATAAAAGGTTTTCCTGTGTTATAAAGCCTTACAACAGTGAGCATCATGAATTACTCAAGCCAAGTCAACAGAGTTATGCTATGAAAGGTATGTATATATACTGGGAGTGCCTGAGGGTGCTTTCACTGATTATGTTCTTAAATGTTAATGGTTACATAGCATAAAATTTAACTGATAGATATGATCTTGTTCCATGATAGTTACTTGGAGGCGTTGTCTAATGAATTTTAAATGGATGAATTAAAATTCATTAAATATTGACACTAGAAATAATATATGCCTGCTAAAAATCTCTGGCTGTTTATAATAGGGGTTCAGAAAGTTAATGGAGCCTGCAGGTTATTTTCTGAGGTTTATAGAGAACTGTCTGGCCTGCTTGCTGAATGCTTCACCAGAGACCAAAGGAAATTTTTCTCCATGCTTTTACTAATGAGATTGCCATGGGTTTACTCAAGTTTGGTTGAAAATGAAAAGGAGGTAAACAATATTTCTTACCTGAAATAAATAAAAGTGAATTACCCAATGAAACGACAAGAATGACAGTTGTACATAGAGACTACAGTATTTCTTAAAATCTGCTCTAGTCTGTTGCTCTCACTCTTTGCTGTAGGTGTAACTATTTTCTGTGATATGCATTTAAACTGCCCAAATTTCCAAGACTTTGACAATTTGCATTAGATAAGCTTATCTCCTGCTGAAGCAAAAGGCACTTTGAAGACATTAACTGTGTTTTGGTGAGTACAACCTTTGTCATTAAGTGCACTGTTTAATGCTTTCATTGGACACACCTTTTTTCTTTCCTGACTACACAGTATGAATTGAGGGCTGTGTTCGAATCCCTCTCTCCTCTCGGATTAACTTGCCACAGTCTAACTCCGTAGATAAGGTGGTGCCAGAGGTGGAGTTGGACGGATGGGTTTGCTTACACTGTAGTCCGTAAAAGAAACAAAAGGCCTTGCATGCAAGAAAAAAAAAATGGAGAAAATGAATAAATGAAAGAAGTAAAATTAAAAACAAACATGAGAATGAGATTCAAAAGCTATTTAAATCAAAAGAGATTCTATTTATGGAAACGGAAAAGTCATAAATTGTATGCAAATCATGCTTTGGATTAGCTTAGTGATAGTATACACTGTGTAGCATTTTCTGTCTAAGCTTCTTATATCACCAGAGTGAAAAAAAAGCAAAAGGAGAGAAATCAGAAAATGACACTGAAAGCACCAGAATTTTCTTTCTTTAAAATTACTTCCACAGGAAAATCTGCGGTAGTCATATATTATGTTGTCACGTTAACATACTAAATATTTCCATTCTTACAATCAGCAATACATCACTGTGAAACAGTAGCAGTTTCACTACATACAGACACTGTACATATATATATTCATCCCTGAGTATTATGTTATTCATCCAACAAATGGCTAAATAAATTAACAATCTCTCATGATGTAAAGCTTTAGGTCTATTTTAATTAAGATTTCAAGGGTACATTGCCTTTCCCAGCCTGCTGAAGATTTTCCAAAATATTCTGTACCACTTTAGTACTTACACTAAGCATTTTATCTGCAATAGCGCTCCAAAACTTATTTGAATAAAAAACTCCCGAGTCTTTAATTTGATCTCAATATATTCTTCACTCATTTTGTGCTAAAACTGTTCTATAAAGTTTGCATGCTTATCAGAAAGTTGCAATACGAGCAAAATGCATCCATCCTTTTTCTCTGACTTACTCCCAAACAAGGACAACAAGGACACCTCGATTAATAAGGCCTGCAAAATTGCCTGCCTGAGTTACATCCGTTGTTTGTACACATTGCTTTTAGTGAGGGCTTGCTTAGGGGCACGCAGAGAAGTTTGCACAGTCATGAGCTGCCCTCTTCTGCAGGACACTGTGAAGACCAAGCCCAATGACTGCGGCATTGGGTTCCGAGGACCCACAATAACGTCAAGAGTCTTTTGGAAAATGAAGATGCCTGCTAGGATTCAGATCACTTCCTTCTAGATGTCTGAACAGTGGGCATGTAAACTTAACTAATTGTGACCACAAGGAGATACAGGCGTAGAATCACAGAATATTCTGAGCTGGAAAGGATGCACAAGGATCACTGAGTCCAACTCCTGGCTCCATATAGGACCACCCCAAATTCAAACCCTATGTCTGAGAGGATTGTCCAAAACGGAGGCCATGACTTTTGCCCTGGGGAGCCTGTTCCAGTCCCCAGCCATCCTCTCGGTGTACAGCCCTTTCCTAATCCTCAACCTGACCCTCCCCTGATACAGTTCCACACTGTTCCCTTGGGTCCTATTTGCTGTCACCAGAGAGAGATCGGTGCCTCAACATCACTGCAGGGTGGTTCATTTCATCCAAAATCCAATGTTTAAAAATGAGCCACTGTCCTCTCCAGGCCCTCAGCCTTGGCTGCTTGCTCTGACTCAGATGTCAAACCCTCTCATGTCTCAGCATCAGTACAACAGTTTACATCAGTGTAAACCACATCTCTGAGGTAGAGTTCAGAATGTTCTCCTTCTTTCCACTCATCGCTTATTTTTCTTGACCGCCTTTTCTGTCATTTATGTCATCAGCTTCGTAAGACTACGCCTTGGATGGCGAGGATGAACTACTCACTGAAAATCTTTTGCCTTTCCTATCTAAGTGCAAACTGAGCTTAAACAACTTGCTTAGAAGTGCATGCCTGAAGTTAGGTGATACGAATCCACATCTTGGTGACTGTCTCAGAGTCTACCAAGCCTGCAGTGCAACATGACCCTCATTCCTATGAAACATCCTGTTGAAGTGAATAGGACAAGAACAGTTTTAGCAGTTGATCCAAATAGAGCCAAACCAAGGTCTAGGACATTGCCAGCAGCAGACCAGATCCAGGGAAGGCAGTCAGAGTGAGAGGGTTGGTAGGCAGCTTCATGAATAGACTCTAAGTGGCTCTATATATCTTGTTTCTTTTACTGTGTTTGGTGTCTCAATAAATGGGTGTTTACACCCAATTTTAATGATAGATTCTATTTCACAAGCTTCTGTAATATTGAAGACATGATTTGTACATAACATTTTCTTTGTTTCCTCTCTGCATTTTCAAATCACTCATTACACTTCAGTGGAGCTATAGCCAGAATTGGTTTGGCTCCATAATAATCTTGCTCCGCTGCAGCATCCATCACATTTCAGCAGGTTTCCCTGCTTTGAAGTGCGTGCTTCACCACAGAGTGTGTAAACCCCTGTCTGTGAAAGAAATGCTTTCTAGAGCAAAAGAACAATTACGCTAGGGATTTGAAAGTACGTTCCTGTTGTTACTCAAGAGCTGATGTTAATGCCATTAAAAAAAAAAAAGTGGTGTTTTATTCTTTTCTAAAGTAATTTATACTCTAAATCTTAAAGATCAAGCAGAAACAGTTTGAGAAATTAATTGCTCTTGTTCTGCATTGCTATATTAAACAGCACTAATTGGACTGTGGATGAGTTGCTTCCCTATTCTTATTAATAAATTATTTCTCTGTAGTGCCAGAAACAAATGGTGATAGTTCAGCAATACAAAATCTGCACTCCAGCAAAGAAACATAATGCAGTCACCACAGACCTCAGCCTCCCAGAAACATCAGCAAGCTGGAAAAGGATGACTTACCTGCTCAATATCACTGTTTTTCCTTGATTTATAAATAAATTCACCAATGGCTACGAACACTGAAAGAACAAGCCCTGCAGCGAGCACTATGAAGATGCCCCCAATATTCTCCACCCCGAGAGCACTGGCTTCTTTGCTGTCCTCCTCAGGACAGCCATTGCCTCGCCACCACTTTTCCTTCATCATGTGGAGCTTCCCCTCCTCCTGGAGCTGGAGGATGGCAATGGTGATCTTGTCCCTGTAAGGTGACCCTGCAAGATGAGAGCAAGTCTTGTCAGTGCTGATTGCAGCAAAGTAAAGGCAGAGAAGGAACAAGTTACTGCTATCTGGAGCAAAACGGCTCCCTTATTATAAGACTGATTATTCCAGCTAGAAATTCTTGGTTTCTCTTCAGCTGGAAGAGGACAGAGTACTGTCTGTTGGTATCTGCCCTGGGGACTGGAAAACAGAAGGCTCCTTTGGTGTTGTTATTTGTTTGGGAATTCATGTTGTTTTCTAGGGTCTCCTGCTGAGGTTTATTTAAGCCTTGGCAGTGGGTTTGCTTGCTAAATAATCTCTCTATATCATGTCTGAATATTGCTTTAAGCATCCTTTGAGACTTTCCACTTTACATCTCTTCTATTTACTTCAACATCTGTTTGTTTTTCCTACTGCATGTAAAATGAGTAACTGTCTAAGAAAACCCACAGACAGGCAAATACATTCTCATTTATACCTTCGTATGCCCACAACTCCACTTCATCTACCTTAGAGCTTATAAGAACACAAACTGGCCTAGCCCTTTTTTTCCGTGACTTGCAACATTATTGGCACTTCAAGCCAAAAATAGCAACTATTTAATGCTTTTTTATTTTCAGGCCAACAGCTTGCTAAATGATGCATTTTCAGGCTCAACATCATTAATGGCCCTGTACAGTATCTGGCAAATAGTGGGGTCACATTGGGCAGTTCAATCTGTTTAGGCTTGCGTCTCATGCACGGGTCTAGCTCTCCGTCTTCCAAAATCTCTGTTGCTCAGGATTCAGTTCAGCCAGCAACCCTAACGGGTGCACAAATCTGTAGCCTCAAAGTGGGACAAGGGAGAGGTTTGCCCCTCATCCCACTTTTGGAGCACAGCATTGTTAAAATAAATTACTATCAATTAACCTTTTCCATGCTGCCAGAAGCTGAAGCTATCAACGATAGCAGCAATCCTGTTATTAATTATAAAAGACAAGCAGAAGTTGTTTCTGGCATTGTGAGGGAGACTTTTGTTTACAGGGCAAGGATTTTATGATAGCAAGCAGGAGAGGATTACAAGAAAAGCTGTTTGGCTCTGAAGACATATATGTGCCCCCAACCTCTGCCATGCTGGAATTCCTGCAGTTGGAAGCTTTAAGTGTCTGGGCTGAAATACAGCCAGTGTCACCAGTCCCTCATCCACGTAGCTACCTGCCATCCTTTCCTCTCCTTTAGCACATTAATGAGACTATTGCCTCTAGCTAGAATTTCACAGAGTCACATTTTGCTGCAAGTTAAAGCCGTTGCAATTCTTGCCTTCATCAAGATGAACAAAATTCAAGGCAGAATGTGTGCTCAGAGTTTCAGTGATGGCAGGGTGCATGTGGATGTGGACACAGGAAAATCTCACTAAGCACCACTTTTGTGTCTTCATATATCTAAATGGCCTGGGATTTTTGGCCTCGGCTTCACTTTTCATTCTTACACTGTTGTGCAGGACACTATTAAAAATAATTGTACCATGAATGCAAGTCCCTCTTTCTCTTTCCATTTCCTTTAGCCTGCAGCACTGTCTGAGGAGAGTCAGTGTGAAAAATATGGCAGTTCTCTGTTGCGCCAACACTCAGCTATTTTTCAGTGTACCCTACTGCCAGCAATAGGACATGCTGTGACCACAGATGCCAAGAGACATGTGTCAGATTATACGAAGTCCATCTGGGAAGCCAGCAATCAGCAGCTACTGCTTTGGATAGCCCGCTCTGAAAGGAAAATACGCTGGCTGTAAGAATAGATGATTTCTATGCATGCTATTAAAGAGCCAAAAATAAGCACAGCAGAAAATGAAACAGATACACCTTCAAAACTGTCTCTACACAGAGAAATGAATTATTGCCACTGAAAACAACAACACCTTCCAGAAGAAAAAGCAAAATTATTTCTACCTTAGGAGAGGTTTGTCACCCTGACGGCTGGAGTTTGTTATATTGTACGTATCATCTATTTTCTGTTGTCTGAAAGAACAGAGCTGTTAGGCAAAGCAAAGCAGCCTGAGTCATGGCACAGGATTTGTGGGGATGTTTATTCTTTCTTGTGATGTTTTTGTTGCCAGCGGGATTATCACAATTCATCTTGAGGGTAGAAGGTACATCTATATTTCTCCATGTGCTTTTGAAGTTCATCAAGTGTGCCTGGAGTGCTGGATTGGTGGTTTTATTGGTGAGCACTAAAACTGCACACAAATCCATCTCAAGACCCCTCTGAATATTCAGCATAGCATTTATGGCCACTGAGCTATTAACAACCTACCTCTCAGGACAATAGATACATCCACATACTTTCTTAATGGTCTCCCAAGTAACAGGTAACAGCTTTAGTGTTAGAATTACTTGCATCAGTGCTGGCAGTGATACTGGAATTAATACCTATCCTGACACCTATAATAGTGTTGCTTTCTTCAGCTGGATCCCAGGGTAACATTTTGTATAGGTTTTGCACAGAGGTGCCTCTGTTACAGCATTGCTTCCAGCCTGCAGCAAGCTCACCATCAACCATCACTGCAGATTTTTCATCAGTACTGATCTTTGCCAAGAATCTAATGAAAACCCTCCTCTCTGTGACCCAGGGCTCACTAATAAGCATAAACAGAGATGTTTGTTGATCCACCTGAATTTCTGTCTTCCTAGCTCAGCGCAGTGAAGAAGGAAAACAGCATGTATATGCAATTTTCTACTCGCAGAGTTGATATTCCCTGGATTCATAGATGAATTGTTTCCTTGGGAACCAAGTGGTGATGGTATTCAGCTCATTCACTGGAAATTTTGGAGTGCAAGGCATGCTTTCACTGCTGCAAACCATAGCCATGTGGTTGTAGATTCTCCTGAAGGAGCGAATGCAGACTCAGACTTACTGAAACTTTGGTGTTAAGGATCACAGATAAGACTTGTTTTCAGCGCAGCTTCTGCAGTGCTATTGTTTTGAATGCTGTGAGAGACTGACAGAGGCTTTGGGATTTATGTGAATACTGTGAAGATCTAGACACTTTATCTCATCTGTTAAATCAACTTTTTAAAAACTTAAGAAGCCCAATGACACTGCAATATTCCAAAGTGCTTAGAGGTATCTATTCCCCTGAATTTTGCTGGTTTTCCTTAAGAAAAAAAATCAAGGCACATTTATCATACAAGAAACATCTTATAAATGTATTTCACAGCTGTATTTCCAATGGATGCACTCTCTCCGAGGATTGCCATCTGTTCCAATTATTCCTTCATTGTTCTTGGTTTAAAGTGTGGCAGCTTTATAACTGCAGTGAAACTCTTGCCATGCATTTGTCTTTATTTGGGAATATTTTAACTTTTGTACCATTTTCCTTAAAGACAGAAGGCCATTCTCATATAGACAGCGGAAAAATATACTTAAAATGTTATCTGTGTGATGATCTTAGGTGCTCAGTAACATAAAGAATCACAGTTCAAAGTGCAGTGGTGTTTTTCCTCTCTTATTTATATCTGATCTACCAAGCAGCTAACGGACCAAACACTTCACCTGTTATACTTGTATAAACTCTAGTTAATTCCCCTGAAGTCAATAGAATTGCATAGCTATTAACTGAGTGAGGCAATGTAAATGTATATGTGAGCAGTATGGAGAAGTATATAATGCAAGAAAATGATCTAGCTGCCCAGTACCAATTATTCACAAGAACTGAAAACATAAAACAAGCAAGCAAAGAGAAAAAAAAAACAAATGTTATCTAATTCTCTGCAATTAGGAAAAATCTTGTGAAGGACACTGAGTATGCTAAAAAAAGGTCTGCTGGAAAGAGTTCACAGAGCCTGGGAATCTTAAGCTCTGCTTATCTTGAAACACTGAAGTCCCTGACGCAGAGGCAGAACCTTGCAATTGCTTCTCATTGTTCTTATGTGCTGCTCTCAAGTCTCAAAATAGAACAGAAATTGGTCCCCTTTCATACTTTCCTTCAGATGTGTATGTTGGACACAACGTTTATTCTCCCCCCTGCCATTTTCCCCGGGACACTACTTGATTTCACAAAGCAAGAGAAAATTCAGTAGTGCAATTTGGTCTTAGAACAGAGCAGAACAGGGGACACCCAGTTTGTCACAGATGGGATGCTCCAGAAGGCAAGCAGGTTGACTTTGCTCTGCAGACGTAGCCTGCACTGCTATATTCCCTCTTGGCTGCAGAGACTGCTTGCAAGAGGAGACCTTTTCCCTTAAAGGAGATTCCCAGCGTCTGTTTTGATGAAAATATTTTCTAAAAGAATAGGGCATCATTCAGATGGCCATCTACACAACTGAAGAAGACACTGCTGGGTGTGCTCCACAACACCTGTACTGGAAAACATCTTACCAATAGGAGTTCCCACGCCGTAGCCTTTTGAATCGATGAGTCCCCCGATCTGAGTGAGGTTGCAGTTTCTCTGAGTCACATACTCAATGCTGGTGGACTCCATCAGCAGCGCATAGTCTGTCGTGAGCACACGCTGGATTCCCTCATCATTGTTCTTCACCAGCGCTGTCTGCTGCCTGCTGCTCATGAATGCCCACATCTTCTCATACGTTGATATCTTGGATTTCTAGGGAGGAAAAATGAGGACACAGAATCACACCAGCACCTAAATTACACCTGTAAACATTTCCTCCACCTCCATGGGCCCTATCTTTTGGTTTGCTGTGAATGATGTCAAGAACATATCTTGAACGAAAGAATGATTTTCCTTCCTGCGGCCGTTTACTCTCACTGCGCTTTATGCTTTTGCTTCCTTTGCAGTGCCAGGAACTCCATTTCTGGCACAACTGTGAAGTGCTTTGAAGTTTTTTGGGCTAATGCTGTTACACGGATTACAGCAAATAACTACACATAACCCAGCAAATTAGTGCAGCTGGATACTGTTGCGCTCAGTATCAGGATTTCTGCCTGTCAGGGCAAATGTGCCATTCCAAAAGTCTGATGATGAGTAAAGTACTGTCTCTTTTGTATTGATATCATTGCTTAGAAGTCATGTACTTCAAGGATAAAGCTTGAGAAACAAACCTGCTTTCAGCTTTCTATTACAATCAGAATTAAGGACCTAATCCTTCTCCCACTGAAGTTTGGGGAATTTTTACCACTGGCCTCAGTAGGAGTGTGCACAAGGCCTGTGTGAATACCCAGTGGCACAGGGAAGAGGGGTGCCAGAAGCCATAGCCACCTCCATGAAGTGCTGGATGTCCCTTCCTCCCCACTCCACTCCCTGTTCTGTGGAAGCACCCTACAGGGAAAGGTTCTCAGAGGGTGTGAAAAGACAAACCAAACCTGCTTAGAGTTCTCAGGGGCACTGTGCCTGCTGCCCTCAAGAGGTGCTATCTGCAATCCAAAAACCTTCAAGCAGTTGCACTGTGCTAACACGATTAAAACTTGCTCTTCCCCTGTGTGCTGTCCGAACCTGCCAAGCACAGTGTCGCTCCTGGATGAAATATCACATTAGACCTACAGGCAGCTGGACCATTAGACACTGTTTTTCTCAAGGTAGCATAGCCAACCATTGCTGAATTACTTTGTGCCACTACCTAGCATAAGCCAGGCACACACAAACCAATTTTTGGTGAAAATATGAGCCCATGGTCCCCTCCATGCATGCACTTCTCCAGTTCTGGAGCAGTATATCCTCACCTCCTTCACAGTCCCTATCTTTGGTTTGAAGCCATCACAGCCGATTTTAGGCTCACTGTGTTAGAGATCACAAGTGCTCATTAAACACCGGTGTCTGGGAGATTCCTGTGTGCAGCTCATTTTCTGTTTCTTTGAGCTTTAAATGCTAATACGATTTCCTGTGAATTCAATACCTGTGAATTTCACCTAAGTTTCAACCAAGACTTTAAGCCACTGGAAACCACTAAACTTTGAAGATGGTTAAGTGACTCTTTACAAGTAGAAGGCATTTGTACTGCTCAGCTGGGAATACTTTTTGAAATTGATAATACATTTATGCAGTAAATTGAATCTGATATTGAATTTACTGGAAAGATGTATTCCTTATTCAGATAAGTTTGATAGAATGATCTCAGCTTCTTGACTTTGCAACTAGATTCAACTGGATTCTCATTGATTTAAGTGGAAAAATGTCTGCATATCTGGAGGTGGGACCTGGCAGGACTTGCAACTTGAGATTAACATCTATTATCACAGTGGGACAAGAAAGCAATGGAAGATATATAGTATAGATGTGCTGGATTTTGCCCAAATTTGTGTACAGGGCTGGAAGGCTGACTCTGGAGTTCCTTTAAAGCCAGGAGTCTCTTGTCTTCCACAAATAATTTCAATTGCTTTTGTTTCAATTCCAGCACTACCTGGTTAGAAAGCATAGCCACTGCAGGAACATTCTTGAAAATATTGCCTCTTTAGCAAGAGTTTGTCTAGAGAGACTATTCACAGCAGGGACAAGCTCTCAATCCTTTGTGGCAAGGGTGCTTTTTCTTAAACTGTCAAAAGGCACATGCAGAAACCTCTACCCCTACTATCTCCTCCTCCTGACTATTCAGTTTTACATTCTCCCAGCTCTCTCACTGCTGTGTATGTGGCTGTGTGTGTGCTTACTTAGCTCCAGAAATATATGCAGTATTTTACAGTACAAGGGAGGCAAAGTCATGCCCTCTCAAGGCACGAAGACCTCCTTTTGCATACATAAGTATCTGCTGTATTTGTTGTACACATACTGTGAAATTTTTGAACTTTTGGTCAGAGTAAGGAAATCCTAATATTGTGAGAATCTTGAAGAGCTTCTGTAATAAAAATAATAACATTTATTTATATAGCATTGTGTGTGTCTCACTGGTTTACAAGTGCAATGAATTGTATTTTCCATGCATCTTTCACTATGTCACCTTCACTTTCCCAGCTTATCTATCTCCATTCTGTACTAAAACTGATGTCCTTTCATTTGGTTTTATGTACACACATATTTCAGGCAGAAGTAAGCTAGCATGTATAGCATATATTTATTTAATCGCCTTATTATTTTTAAGAGGCTTGCATACTTTTAAGCCTACAAGTTTTACCCTGAAGGATTAATGGTGCAAAAAAAAATCACTGTAGAGCTGGGAACAGCTCTAGAAATTTGTTCTAAACTTCTCGTGGTGAAATTGCAAGTTATTTCCAATGAAATACTGTTGAAGGATCAGATTCTGAAGAGTACTTTCTGGTACTGGATTTGACTTCAGAATATCAGACAGTGGCTGTCTTTATGTGGTGAAGACCTATTATACCCAGGAAATGTCGCAGAGCCTTCCAGAAGGCAGCATTGGCTGTTTCCTACTGCCTTGCATTCCTACCAGGATCTCGTCCTCACCTCATGAAGTTTCCAGGAATATCCTGAGATGGGTTTCCCGGCATGTCTTAACAGAAATGTCAGCTCATCCTTCCAAGAACTGACTATAACAAGGCTCTGAAAAATGCTGTACTTTGTGCATTTCTTTCAGCACAGAAACATTTATATTCAGCCACAGGAGAGCCATTATAAGGGGAGTTCACCCTTGACAGCTCCACTAGGGATGGTGCTACGACATAATTGAAATGACCTCGATGAGCATTTCTAGTTTTGAGAAATGACCCAAATACCAATCCTTTCTGAGAGTGGAAATGCTCACTTTGCTCACGAAGAAACATAAGGGGCTGTAGTTAAAGCAGTGCAGGGGGATACAGGCTGGAGCATCGGGTCTCTCAGAGCAGAAACTGAATCTGCTCATGCAGACTCAAGGCTTATTTTGCCCCACATGTTGTTTCACCAGAGTGTCTCATCCTCAAAGGCACTGTGTATCTGACTATCTATTAACATCATTTTCAGATGCTACAGTGAAAAGCGTGATACCACTTCATTCAGTGCTTAACTTCCCTGCTGAGAGTATAGATGAAGCTGCTAATTAATTCTAATTGTCACAGGATTTTTGTGCATATTTCCTATATTTATAGCTGGTTGGCTTTTAAAATTGACATTTCATGAGATTAACCCATTTAGTATCTAATTAATACTAACAGTACAAAAAAAAACAAAAACAAAAAAAAACAAAACAACCAACCAATGCATTTATGTATGAAGCAATTTGCCACACAAAATGATCTTTTACTTACAGATGTGTTCATGTGCATATGTGGCCAGTATATTAATTGTCTGCATAACACTTACCATGGTACATTTTAAGAAAGGGGCAAACCAGCTTGTATTTTGACTACCTGCAGTATTTTTCCGGTGCAAATGTGATCTTCAGAATCAATCTTAGCCAAGTGTTCGTAAGAAACTGAGATCCTGCTGTGAGAAACAATCTGAGGGAGAATGTCCCTAGGTCTATGGCCTGGTTCCCTTCAGGTTCTCCCATGAAAGGCATGGGTTTGCACCTCACGGCAAAGGTAGTAGGTAATAAGCCACGGGTCACTTTGACCACTCAGGGCTGGCTGACGCCATCTTACCTTGAAGAAGGTCATTGTGGATCCATCTCTGACAGCCCCGTACTCTATTTTGGTTTGCTTTGCCAAATCGTCAGCTGAATCGATGGGGGATTCCATCCTTTCTACCGTCAGGAAGGCAGCCAGGTTGGCGGTATAGGATGAGATTATGATTAAGGTGAAAAACCACCATATTCCTCCAACAATTCTGGTGGAAAGAGCTTTGGGCATCAGCTCTGATCCTGTTACAATATCATCAAAACAATCATATTAAGACGATGCTGAAAGATGCCTTTTCTGATACCACAGACTATTTTTAGGCACAGAATGCTTTTATGATCCATAGTACAATAAAATGATTTAAACAGTAATCTCACAGATGCACATCTAACATTTATAATGGTAACACGCTGTGAAGGGGATGTATGCCATGGTACATGACAAATGGAATTATCCTTGGATCTAAACCCCATTACCTCTCTGAGCTAATGCTCATTGTGCCATTAACCTTGCAACCCAAACAAGCTGTACTTGTATTTTTTATCTGATTCCTCAATATCTTTTTGCCAGTATACCGCAATCAATATTTTTAACCAGAGATCTTTAGCAGAATGTTGTTCTACTTATAAGCAGCCAAGGAGAAATGCCTTACAAGAAGAAGCTGCTCTGTGAGCCTCCTGTCCACATACCTAAGTAGGAACAAGGCAGTCAATATGCTTCCAGCATATTCATGAGCCTGTGTGAACCTGAGCTCACTACCCAGAACATGTCTTACTACAAAAGTGTGATTTACATTTTGAAATTCAGAGGGTGAATGGAAGTGTGCTTTGGATGTACAGGGCAATGCAAAGTTTTGGACATTGTATTTGACACTAGTTATCTATGACAAGGTTTTAGCAGTTCTGCCTGCATGTCACGCTGACAGGTATCAAAGTGATCTGCCATAGTCACAAAATCCTATGGAATAACATTCTTCTAGCTTGGGTGTTAAGTGCACTAAAATGGCTTCTTAACAGATCAGACTGAATGTATGCAACACAGCTACTCATATTTCTAAGCATTTTCATGCAAGTTTTATGCAGTCTATTTTTTTTTTTTTAAGGCCTCCCCTCTGAACTTAGCTCATTAAATGGCATTTGAGGATCTGGTTTTGCAAAATACTTGCACATCTACCCAAATACTTTTGATTTCAAAATCAAGCATCAGCATAATTATTTTACTGATGAAAAACGAACTCAAGAATAAACTCTGCCTGCAAATGGAAACATCAGCATGTAAAACTTTTGATGTAAAACACATTTATATTACTGGAAAACATCCTGATAATGCATTCTCTCTCCCAAACTATTTAATGATTTCTGGAAGAAATGTAAGCTGGTTATAGAGAATATTTTCAGACTTTGCAAAAACTGTGAACACGACTTCCGGCGCAAAGACTGAAAGGGTAAGAAGCTTACAAACAGCTAACAAACAGATTTAACTCAGCTTCGTAAATATATAGACGTGTCTCTTAAAGGTCAATGCTGAGCATAGCCCTAGGGTTTCAGGAGGCTGACAGAACTGCCAAACTGCAAGAGCAGATGCTCTGCCTGTGTGGCCCTGGTGCTGCATGGATTTCAAATTAGTCCAGCAGTCTAAAAGCAAAAGCTCTTGCTTAAAATTTGATTCCAGTCTACCCATTTCTAGAGCTGTAGCTCTATCTGGGTTTATGTTGTGTTCTATTCTACTTTCCTCGCCTTCCAGATTAGATTTTTTTTAATAGCATGAAATCTTTTCCTTTTTTTTTTTTTTTTTTTTTTTTTTTGAATTGTTGCTCTTAGAAGTGTGTATTTATCTCCAAACTGGGACTGACCTGCAAAAGCTGGCTTCTAGGAGTGCTGATTCAGATCATCCTGAAGGTGTAATGTTTTTAAAGCACAGGCAGCTATACACACACAAATTCTGAACTGGAGCCCTTGATGCAACACCTAGCTCTGATGTGTACAGACAAATAATCCTAACAAGCAACAAAGAAATCTGTCAGCGCAGCTGCATGCTGGCACATGCCAGTAGGTGGAGAAGCCCTGTGTGCCGAATTTGTGAGGTGCCAAACCTCCCATGATTTCCTCTGGCAAAAAGTTGTTTGTGAAAAAGCAGCAGAATACATTCTGTGCAATTAAAATCAAGACTCCTGGGTCTCTTGATTATGCAGTGAGCATTGGTTTTTGCTTTTGGAAGGTGCTGAGCACGCTCTGGTCCCAGCTGAAACAAGCAGGCCCAGCATCTCTTTTGATCAGCCCCATGATTATTTTATTGTTCACCTTTCTGTGTTCTTTGACTGCAGCAGATATAATATAAGCTTCATGCCCCTGACTTCATCCTAAGCACTCTCCTGAACTGAGCGCTGCTGTTCCACCCATCTGGCTGGAAGGGGGCTCTGGCAGGAAACTTGCCTTGCTGAATGTAGTGGTTTCTCTGAATGAATTTGATGAAATGTGACCCATCTGGATGCTTTCAGAGTATGCATAACATATTTGAGACTTTCAGGGGAAAACCAGGAGAAATAACATCTAAATAGGAATGCTGCTAGTAAGACTCAGGGTCAGGGACAATACTTGCTGAAGTCTCTCTAGTGCCTTTTTATGGCAGACATGACAGCCAATCCTGATCCAGACTTTGCTCACGCTCTGTAGAAAAGAGAAAGTCTGATCATCACATTTTAAAATTTAATAACAAGTGGCTTCCAATCAGGCATAGCAAGCAGCTGCTGTCAACAAGAAAGAGTGTAACAGTAGATGCAGATTCTCACAACCATTCACTCCGTGTTCAAGCTCTTCACATCAGCGATGATGCACTAACAATCACACGCACCACAAGTTTGTACATGGAAACATTTGTGTTGCCTTACAAATGTTTTTTCTTTCTTTCTTTCTTTCTTTCTTTCTTTCTTTCTCTTGTTTTGTTTTTATGCTTCTTGAAAGACAAGCAGAGTCTGGTTGGGGCTGACTGTCATGTACCCAAGGTAGTGGTAACGAGCAGACACTGCATCCCACAGTTTGCTGTGGATGATGGTAAACTCCAAAAAAGGCAGTACATTGAGACACAAAATCCTGGGGCACTTTCACACACACGGCAGTCACAGCTATAAACACACACCTGCCTGATACTGTAAAACCTCAGTCTGCATTTCACTGATCAGTTGGAAGGACAACAAAACAAAGAAACAAAACAGAATGGCTCTTCCTTCAGCTGGTCACCTTCAAAGCCATTTCTGTGAAGCTCCAAATGGCTTCAAAGAGCATTTCTATTCTGTCATTGCATTAGTGCACCAATACAATCAAGGGCATCCTAGATACAAGACAAACTTCAATCTCTACCATGTCCAGGAAAGATCCTCCTAATGTTGCTTTTACTGTTACTCATATCTGTTAAAAAGGCAAGAATAAACTGTACCTGCATGAGTGTAGAGATGGTTTTACATTCCTTACTTAAATGCTTAGGAATCTAATACCAAAGCAAAATGGTATTTCTTCTGGATTGCCTTTTTGGTTGTTGTTGTGGGATGCGTTGTTTTTTTTTTCAGCTTTGATTCAAGTGGAAATTTTGAGAGAAATTATTTTCATCCCTTTCAGTGGACCCCAGTTTTGGTGAATAGTAACTTAATTGGAAACCTTTGAATATACATGCCATAACCAAATGTGGTCAGTACACATATCACTTTTCCTTCCCATTTGAAGTGAGCTTCACTGCCCTTCCTTGTCAATTGAATATAATGTCAGCTGCTTCCAAAATCATCAGCAACAGGGACTTGTGACAGTGTTAAGTTAATGCTTCTAGGGTTGGATGTGTTTACAGAAGGATGGGACTCATACCTGCAGAAAAGCCATAAAAAAAAGGTTTGGTTTTCGTTTTAAACAAAGCGTTTGACAAGTGTCAACAAACTTGACAGTCTTTCTGAGGAAATTATGTTATCTTTCCTGCTTAGCAGTGAAAACTTTTTTTCTAGGGTAGCTAAGGCTGTTACTGATTCTATTGGGATTAAGCCCAATTGGGAAGACATTTTCCTGTTGCCAAACCTCTTAAATCAACAGACTGAACTTCAGCATAAAGAACATCATATCCCTCTAATGAATATTTTCTGTTTAACTCCAGCAACTCTGACGTGGCCCGGTTCACTTGTCTCTCTCTCTCCCAGATTTCCCCTCCGTGTTCCTGCTGCAGCCCTATCCTGGATTCTGCAGGTTTCCCTCCTCTGCCATCTCCCAGTTCTGGAGATATGTTGCTTTCTTCCTTTCCTGTATCGCTTTGGTTATGAGATCAGGTTTTACAGTATAAGTTGTAATTACAGAGGGTGGAGTTTACCAGCACAGAAGCCCTTGAGCAGACTGTGGGACGTGTGCGAAAACGAAGTGTAACCGATGTACCTTGCTGCATGAGAGCTCCAACTCCAAACCAGAAACTATTTAGTAAAGTAAAATTGTTTTCCACCACATCTGAGTCTGGGTTGCACGGGTGGGGGTTATACCATTCATAGGGTGTAAACCTGTGGCAGTTAACAGAAACAATCTGTAAACATCAAATAGAATACACACAGCAGCAGCAGACCTGAACAACACACAAAATGAGGAGATTAATGAAGAAAACACAAGAAAAGGAAACCTCAGAGGGAAGGTTGTCTGCAGGACATCTAGCAGCTGCCTCAGGAAGCTGTGGAGCAGTGTCATAGTCTTGCTCCTAGCACAGAGCCTGCATCCTTACTCCTGCTGCTCCTTGGTCATTGCCCTCAAGGCTGAGGCTGCTGGAGAGGCTCGGATCCCCCAGTGCTTTGCAGCCTATGCTGCTGGAGGGGCCCAACTTCCACAGCGCTTTGCGGCCTGCGTTTCTTCCAGGCAGAACTTTGAAGGGGTGGGGAGACAGCTTGAAGCCCCCCAACACTGCTCCATGGCTGAGCTTTTAGAGAATAGTGAAGGTAGAGCAGCCCTCTTAAGGCAACCATTTCCAGCTGGTCGAGACACACGATGTGGAATGCCTTCACAGAGCTGCCCTGGCATCAGGGAAGATGGCTGCCAGTGGCTGGGAAGTGCTGGGGAGCAACTGCAGCTCCTGAAAGCCATAGGACCACGCTGTGTGGAAAGAATCATGTGGGCAATTGCCTCAAACGGAAGGATTCTATTCTATTCCCCATGCACTATGCTGTAAATGCAAACTGTACCCATTCTGGTCTGCAAAACACTTGGCAGAGTTACTTTAAAGACCATCCCTCCCCAGGGTGTCTTGCCTGCTGTTCCTTTCCACTGCTGCGTGGCTCGCTGCATACTTTCTCATGAAGTTTATGATTATAGCTTTAATTGACAATGTCATGCCAATACATTTTAATTACTGTTTCAACAATATAATTAAACATTGAATTTACACACAGTTGCAAGCAGAGAGCCTTGCTTAGCTGAAGTAATGAACTCTGGTAGTCATGAACTCGCTAATTGAAACACTATGCAGCTTAGGATGCCATTAGCTGAGCAATATTACCATTACTAGTATCACAGTGGTTAAAAATTGTAACAGAAGACACAGTTTTCAGACTCAAGATACAACTGTTCTGCATATACCAGTTAGAAGAATCGCCAAGTTCTAGGTTTCAGAAAGCCTCTGCGTAGCAATGAAATGGTTCCCAGCTCAGTTTGTGCACACATGGGCAAAAACATGCTCCCACAGGACAGTGGGAAGATGTGCAAACAGCTCCAGGGCCTGAGCGGGAGACCCCAGGCTGGGAAAAACGTCTCCATCACCAAAACAGCCGAACAGTGGTTGATAGAAAGCAACAATGAAATTCTGGCAGCAAAACTCTTTCTGCCAGACTAGAAAGACTTTTATCACAACAAATATATCGTTTAATGCGATACTAGGGTTTATATTACTCTTTCATCTTAAAAAAAAAAAAAAAAAAAAAAGTGGTTTTCTTCTTTTGTTTCTATTGTTGTCCTGAGCGCCAAGAAGAGACTGGATTACAGTTCTGCTCTGTCTCATCTGTCACTCAGGTCTGGCATTTTTCTGGTCACATCCCCTTATTTTTCTCCTTCTTACAGACAAGATCTTCAAGGTCACCTAAGCACCTTTTTCATAGGGTGTGTGTGACCTTATTCACCTTGTATGACTGATGGTTACCTCAGCTCTACCATCAGTGATACAAAGAGCACCAGGAGTTTGACAGAGCAGAAAAGGGAAATCTTGACAGTAAATGCCTTCTTCATTCAGTGTGCTTAGGAAAAGGGTTTTGTCAATCCATAACCTTTAGCAGTGATAAAAACGTCAGTGTTTGAGTTTAAAAATTAATGTAATGATGACAGGGCTACATAATACTCAAAGAGAAATAAGAAATGGTTCAGCTGCTGAAAAATCTGAAGAAAGAACAGCAAAATTACCTCAGTCCATGAAGTTTATTCCCAAGTATTTTTCTTCTGTGAACTGATGTCAAAACACCATTAACTGTTTAATTTACTATGGCAGTGTTAAAAAGCAGATGATTCCTGAAATTCCTAAAACCATTCTAGCCAATATTTACTAAAATAGTTGACAAATCTTGCAGAAAGCATGGCATATCTGAAGACATGAACAGTCCTAGATGTGGACATTAAGGATACTTTAGCTTCTTGGAGTAAATTGAAATGTGTAAAGTCTGGAGTAAATTGAGACCACACGTGAGAACAGTTTTATGTACTTCTTCAAATTATATAGTCACAATATAATTAGGCATTGGTTTTCAGCTTCAAAAAAAGCATTTATGTCAGAAAACATATAAATTCAGAAAGTAACCTTAAGTATTTCCCTTAACTAGCATGTTCTTCTCCTCTTTCCCTAGCATAGATGCGTTAAGAGAATGATATACTTGATATATTTAAGTTGTTGCAAGTCAAGTTTTGGGCCGTGTATTATAAATGTGTATACTTCTAATGGTGTTTAAACCTTTTAGCCACATTTGAAAAATAGATTGAGGTCTTAAAGATTATCATGCTCCTGCAAGTTTTGTGAATCACTGCAGCAAGTAGCCCCACCAAGGGACAACTGCAGGACAAACTCCCAGCATGTGCCATAGCAGTTAATGCATATGCGAGGGATCTCTTATAAATCCTTCAGCTGCAAGGACAGCAACAAACCTTCAATTTGTAATCAGGGTCTACCATGAGACACAAATCTGTAGGGAAATCAGGCTCATAGAACTGCTGCCTTTTAGAAAGATGTAGGAAAAAGTAAGAAAAGAACACAGTGACACAGGCCAGAGCTACGGATTTACCCAAAAGCTGCGCTGTGGTTTGGAGGAATATCCAACAGCCAAGCAAAAAAAGCAAACAGGCTTCACATGATGATCTAGGAGTACTGTGTTTCCATTTGGTTTGTTCCCAGCCACATGTACATGAGTAGGAAGCTCTGCAAGGAGGCAGAGGACCCTGATGTTTATTTATTCTTTCAGCCTCGATGCTATTTTTTTTTTTTTTAAATAGAAGAGCTGAGAATAATATGGGCTTTTTTTTGCATTCTGCCTGTTCCGAGGTGGAGAGCATGTTTTCAGTCTCGGCGCACAACTGCAATCTGTCATGATTGAGCAGATTTAATATTAGTCATGAGTGAGATCATGATTTGTGTACAGTAAGAGCTGATATTAATGGTACAGTGAGCCACTGCAAGAGCTTTTGGGAAGCTGTGACTAATTGTGTACAGTCCCATCACTGCCAGGGAGGGATGAACTTTTTCTGTTACATCGGGCCAACACCAATAAGTTAACCCATGACCTCTTCTCCTCTGATTCCCTCCTCCTTCTTCACATTCTCAGAAATTTAAAGGAAAAAGTAAATCTCATAAAGTTCTGTACTTTTGCACTGGTACAGAAGCATGCAAACAAGTGAAGCTTTCACATAGGCTGACCTCTGAGAACTAGGTTTGTTCAGTGGACCATAGAGAAATGTAAGCCCAAGGCCAATCACTCTCCGCAGAACTGTTCCTCTGAATGAAGGTTTCACAGGGCAGTGTCTTTTGATTAGAAGAAAAGACTGAACTGGTGGAAAAGCAGTTAGAGCTCCACTTGACTTGACTCACACACATGTGGAAGCCAGGCAGAATGTATCAGAATGAATGATTCAGATTACTGTTATTTTGATGTTTGAATGAGGGTTATAAGTAAGTGCATACATTGGAATGTATACATTATTGCTGACTCTTTAAAGTAGAATGTCATCGTTTGCAATAAAAACTGCAGCATTTCCATGTTACATTTGCTGTGATGTGAAAAGAAAGGTTTTCAATGACGTATCCCTTGATTTCTTATATTTCATACTATAAATATTTTTTCAATCTATTTTCCCATATTAATGTAGAATAGATTGCTATATATGCAAAAAAATGCATAACGAAAGGTGGAGGAAGCCTCACTGACCCTAAGTAAAATGATCCAAAAAATAAATCTCTGTGAAACATTAATAACAAATCTACCCGCTAAATTATGAAAAGGAAAAAAAAAACTAAGGAAAAAAAACCTAAGGATAGGATAAGATTAAAAAAGTAGAGTAGGAAATGAAATTCCAATGTCATTATTTGAAGAAATCGACAAGAACTATGCCAGTTAAGAGGATTTATGTTTACTGAAGAGTATAGGAAAAAAGTTGTCTCAAATGACCAATTCCATCTGACAAGTTTCTAAGTTCATTTTCTTTCATGCTTGGCTTTCTCTTGCTCAAAGCCACAGAGCAACTGACTCATGGTCCATGGTCCCTGAGGCCATGACAAGTAGCTTGTAGCTGGCTTGTGAAACCGTATCAGCTGTCTCGAGTTTTTAAGGTAAAGTTCAACATTAAGGGTATAGACTGCGCTGCTGGTCATCAAGTATAACTTGAGGTATGACTGCAGACCACTGGTCCAGAAACTTTCAGGCACACTTTCAATGCTTTGAGAACATTATGAGCTTTAGGTTCATTCAGAAAAGAGGTGTTTATTTGCTTGTTTCCTACTGGTTTTGCATTGGGACTTCACTGGGAACCTGTCACTGACAGGCAGTGCAGGGTGCACTTCAGGATGGCCCTGGGAGAGAGCACTGTTTATGCAGCAGCTTGCAGAACACCCCCCAGGATCTTATGTACGTTATCTTGTGTTTTCAAAGGGAAATGAGCTGAGCTAATTAGCATCCTTCAGCAAAAATACGTTCACATCCTCTTTCTTACCTTTTAACTGTATGGACTGTTAGTAGAAAAAAAGAAGTGCTCACATGCAACTCATATCAACTGCTTTTCAACACATAGTCTACCGACGTGCTGTGCACTGGCAAAAAAAGGCTGACATATTTCATCACATATTTCTCTCCATTCAGCCCTTAAGGAAAGTTAAATCTTATCACATTGCAATATGTTAAAGTGATAGCAGTGTTGGTGTGCAAATACCAAGAGATCTTCTAGAACATTACGTTTTAGTCTGGATAAAACCCCTAGGACAGTATTACAGCTACTTTGCAAAGCCCATTTAACACCTATGGGATGAGAGGTAGTTAATACGGATGCATCTAAAACTACGTCTTTGACTTACCTTGCAATGACAAAGAGGACACAACTGACTCCGAGGCAGGCTAGGAGAACATACATCCAAATATCAGGAGAAAGAGGGTTTAAAAAAGAGAAAACACCAGGATTTGTGCCATTGGGCTTCCGGTACAAGATACTGATTCCCAGCGTCATGAAGGGCTTGGAAAAATCAATTACCTTCTCTCTCACATAAGTAATAGTGAGAGGAGCAACTGCCAGATCAGCTTTCTGAAAACACAAATGGGAAAATACTCATTCTTTTTCATGTTTTCATGCAAACACACTACTATTCCTTCCATTTCTTCCTTTGAGTATTAAAAACAAAACTAAACTTGACTACAAATCTGAAATGCAAGACAAAACTTAACAGTGCTAGGGTACTACTGGGTATATGACGTTCTGGTTCCTTTTCCTGCATGTGAGAGATCCTCATGGCTTCTGTATGTGGAAGGTCTGACCACGCTTGGGCATTTGGTCCCTGGGGAGGCCCTGCCCAGGGGAGCTCAGTCCCTGGGAGGGCAATGTTCAAAGGCTGCCACAGGGCAGAGGTGCACTGTGGCTTCTGCCTTTGCCGCTAGAGCTTGTAACCAAGAGGTGGGCATAATCCATGAGAGCTCAGCGCCCACTGAGTAACTGCAGTCAGAGGTTCCCCCTAACACCCAGGCATTGTCAGTTCAGACATGCTGCTGTGATTTCCTACTCTAATCAGAGGCAGTAGGACTGACCAGTGGCTCAAAAAGCTATAAACTAATGTAAACATTTCAAGTGGACTGGCTTCACATAAAACACTGCGGGTGAAAGGAGAATAAAGACAATGATTCAATCTTACATGATCTATGAGTTCTTTGACCATCCCATTCCACTCTCCTTTGTCATTCTGGGCTCCATATTTACCATCAGAAACTAGTTTGACCTCATAGATGAAGCCCAAAATATTTGACAGCTCCTTCAGCAAATCCAGGCAGTAACCCTCAAATCTGTCATTTCCATACAAAGGCTTGTCAGACTTCTTGTACATAACATAGGGATCTTCCTATAGAAAAATACAGCAGAAATAGCAGTATAAATGAGATTTGTTTCAGAATATATCAGTTTCTCTAAATTATGTGTATATTTCATTAATTGATTGCAATTAGATGGATACTAGTCATTTACTGTGTCCATTAAAAACTGCTCCAGGTATGTTATTAAAATCATGGAATCAATTAGTGATAAGCAAAAGGGGCCTAATTGTCAGTAGAACAGACCATTCATAGCTCCCATGGGTTTTAATTAAAGTAGCGCTTAGCAGCTTCAGAATCAGATTCAAGATCTGTACTCTACATGGTCCCACCCCGAGAAACAGGAAGGAATATTGAAGGAGAAGTCTGAAAAATGGAAAAAGAATCCTAAGCAGAACCTAAAATCTGACATTCTTCAAGGAAAAAGAAATGCATCTTCACTGAAAAATCCTCTAATGTTTGATATAGCTGTGAGATGAACAGGCATTCAGAGGAGAAAAATGAGAACAGCATTGGTAGACTGCAAACTACTTTGTTTCTTTTCTTTTTAAAGGATTTTGGTTAGGAGAAGGTCTGGGGAAATATGTTGCTGAAATTTAGTGTGGCAAAAAGACCTCTGGCAATAGAAAGGAAGGATAGAGGGAGTTTTGAAGTTCTTTCTCTTCCCCTGAAGAGTTAGAAGGAATAGTTGAGAAAAAAAAAGTGGCATGACTGACCAGAGAGAAAACATGGGGCAGGGCAACTGGCTGAAAAACCATTTTCACATTTTCTATTCATCATAATAAGGACGTACTTCAATCAATCTGTCCACTATTTGTTGCTTTCTTTCATTCCTCTTCATTTAACTCTCAGTTAAAAGAAAAGATGTACAAGCACTGGCTACAAAACTGAGCATTTATGTGTGTTAATTCTTTGGGGAAGAAAAGCATACAGGATTCATCTCTGAAATACTGAAGAATTCTTTTGGGAAGAAAAGTATGCAGGGTTCATATCTGAAATATTGAAGAAAGATAAACAATTTTGAAGACAAAGGTACCCCGGAGTCTTTCATTGGTAGTGGGGTATTTCGAGACCATTGTATGGATGAATGACAATTTATTCTGGCTCTCAGTCTATATCCAAAAATTTGCTTGAAAACAGAGTATTCTACCTAAATGTGTTTTAGTATGGAGGAAAGCAGCAGTGGAGTGCAGGGCAGAGGTGTCATGGTGTCATGGTGTCATGGTGGCTGTGTAGAATGCCATGACACCTCTGTACCATGAGTGGGGTCTCCAGTTCTGCCCACCAAGACTTACCAAAATGGTTGTGACAATCAGTGTCCGGTTAGCCAGTGAGTCTGTGATGTTGGTCGATCTGTCCTTGTTGCTGTCTGTCATGTTAAGGCCACTGTAGGAATTCCAGACGCCGATCTACACAGAAGAGAGCAGGTGAAAGTCTGCCTGGTCACAGTGAGCAGGCTGAGTGAAATGCAGCATTTCTCTAAATGCTCATGGCCTGGTCAGTGTGCATTGGCTGTAGTCACCACAGAAAGAGACAGCAGCAGTACAAGATGCTAGAGAAGGGATATAGCTGTAGATCCAAATAAGGCAGCGACATTAAATGGTTGATTGTCACATTAAGAAAACACAGGGAATGTACTGCTCTTTCAAAAGCAGGTTGAAGTTGTTTTGCTGTAAGACTATAAGGTATGTCAATACAGCAGTGTATTAGCCAATTTTCTACAAAAGTGGAACACGTTGACTTCCTTTCCTGCTAAAAAATGTCAAACGTCTATTTTTATGGATTTTTTGCTTTTGTAAATGGTAGATTTGAAACATACGTCCAGACCTCTGTCTTCCAACGTGAGAGATTAAAAGCTTGAATAAATATGTTGAAGTAGATTGATGGATGCAGTGGCCTTTTGCTTCTGTTATACCTTCATCAGGTTTAGTAAAGATTATTCTGTTATTTATTGACTACTATACATGACAGAGCTAGCAAGGTAAAAACATCTCACCCACTGAACAGTGTTTGTTTAGCAAATATACGTGACCAAAGGCAAAACTGATTTTTAATTCCTTTCTTACTCTGGAAACAGTGAAGAACTGTGGTATTTATTGTCTGATCTGAAGCCTAAAGGGAAAGATCTCCATTGTTTCAGTGGATTTAGACTTCTACTTTATGCTGACAGAAATTATAACCTTGGAGTTGATCTATTCAGGTAAATATTTACTTAACAAAAATGCAGTCTGAAAGCATCTTCAGATTTTTTTACCTTTGGTTTACAAATATACTGTGGTTGAGGGTTGCTGTGAGAAAACCTCAGGCAAGGAGCTTGCTCAGCTTGGTTTGTATTTTGGACATTTGTGGAGAGCACCAGACAGATGGCTTGGGGGACTGACATCGTCCATCCACCGAACCATTTGTGCTGCTGTGCCACTCTGCCAGCATGTTTCAGCTCTACCTGGGAGAGATCAACTTTCAGATTCTCCCTCCTGAGATTGCCCATGAAGCCGACAAGGAAGCCTAAGACACTACCCACTGACTTGTCCTGTGTACTGAAAGTCTATGCCCACCATCAGAAACTCCATCATCAGAGCCAGGCAGGACTCTTTTTCTTTGCTTGTTAACTGGGGTAGATAATGCTTCTCCTTTGCACCAAACCCAAGAGATTAATTTGTGCCTGCTGATTATCAAGTCAGAGTAATAACCATATTATTTCATACAAACTTTGAGTTTGTGTCCTTGAGTGCCACTGCTCTTGTCTTTTATAAACATTTTCCCCAAAGTATGCTTAATGGGGATAGTTATGTCTGTTTTTTTTTCTTAGGTATTTTTCAGGCATTCCCTTTGTTTCCAAAATTAGATCAGGTTGGGGAACTGATCTGTAAAATATACACAGAGAAAGATGTTGTATATGATGATAGTCTGCACCAGGAACATAGTAAATAACCAGTGCTCTTGAATTTGCACCAGGGTGCCTGAGTTATTCAGAAGCTCTTCTTGTTGATACTGACTTGATTTGCTTTTATAGGCTGGCAGCAGGGAAGAGGAGAACAACCATGAAGAACATGGAACAACACAGTCACAGTGCATACAAAATACACCAGGAGAACACTGTACATCTGAAGATAAGGATGACACCACAGGTCAACCTTGATTAGAGCAATGGAGGAGGTCAGAGGGGCACTGGAAGAATGAGGCCAAGGCAGTACATCACTATGGTGAATCCAGGAGATTTATTGCAGTTTAGTGACAAGTTTGAGAGGTGTCATATGCCCTTCTCAGCAAATCTATGTTCTGAACCAATTGTAATTTGGTTTAAATCAATTCAGCATAACATGAAGTGCCTAGACTCAAAAGCCAGATTGGTTCAATAGCGTTCTGTATGTCAGGTAGGATGATCTATTCACCGGGAATGAGGGAAAATGAGTCCTTTTGCCTTTGCCCCATTGATTGTTATTAAAACAAAGGTACTAAGTATGTTCTTTACAAGAACAAGAAGAAAGCGCTGTAGGATATTTTACACTGTTCTACTCTGTAGTATTAAGAAACACAAAAACAAAACCTTTTTTAATTGTGCATGTGGGAGGGGAAATAATTAGAGCTGAGCAAAAGATATAAAAAAGACATAATTCTATGTGTTATAAGAAATTTTCAACTTGTGAATCCAAAATACTTTAAACACAGTAAACGCAATTGTTATCTTCTCCTTACAGAATGGTGACTGTGTGGTACAGAGAACTGTGGGTTGTACCTCCAGCTGGGAACGGCACATGGAGCTGGTCTCTGGCTCCCACTTTGGTGCCTTATCCGCCAGGCAGAGACATCGTATGTCAAAAGGGAACTGAAATTTGTGAAGTAATTTAGATCTTTTATAAACAAGCTTAGTTCAAATTTCCGTATGTTAGTCAATGACAGCATCCACTTAATCATCTATATTATTTTCTGTAAGGAGTTAATAACACACTTGTCAAAATTTTGAGTCAGTGATGGTAGAACACTGCCTGCACAGTATGTGCTCTTGTGGGAGGCAAAAATACTCCCTGCACGTTAAAAGTCCTGCTGCTGGTGCTCACAGACATTTGAAATGTTGTAAATTTACCACTCATGGTAAATCCTAGGTGAATCAGAAAGGATAACTGCTGAGGAAAGGACTGCTTCACTGCAGCCAGGAGCCTCTACTCAAAGAGGGGAAAGGCTCAGCTTCCAAGATATAAAATAATAATGAAAAAAAGATCTTGATGAAAAATCTGACTCCCGCCAAGGTCATTTTATTATCTAGCGCTGCAGCATTTCAAGTTTGGACAAAACTTATCCTACTACAACAATTCACATTCTCAGATTGACTGTTGTCTCTAAACTGCAATTTGAGAGTTACTGTCAAAACCCAAAGGATGAGTCTGAAGACGCAACCCAAAGGTTTTTTGCATCACCTGTCTGTGTACAAACCTTCTTCCACACTTTATATAAATGATTAGAAACCTCGCCAGCAGCCTTGGTACAGAGAAAAATAAACAGAGTGCTTCATTAAAAATAAAAAGAGAATGAGTCTGGAGAGCTGTGTGGGAGCAATTAGGTTTAAAGTCTCAATTAACGCACAGCAAGCATCACTGAGTCAAGTCAGTGTACCCAGAGCAAGGGACAACACAGCCTCCAGCTGACATGAGCTGGTGATACTCACCTTGGGGATTTGCAGACACCCGCAGCAGCTGCCCATTACAGTGCTCACTGGGAGACCGTGCTGGCTGGCCAAGAGCAGGGCAAGACCATTCCTTCTCTCTCTGGGAACCCCCAGGCCCCTTTGTTCTCCAGCATGGCCCCTGGCTGGCATTGCTGGGTTTGCATGATAGCAGCAGCTATTATGGAGCACCGCCAAAAACATCCTTGGCTTTGGGTTCGCTCTGGAGTCAAGGAGTCCTCTCCACCCTACCCCTCCGCATCTTCAGTACAATTTATAAGTGGTAAATAAGGTAAATAAGAACTGTTTACTTCAAATTCACTTTTCTGAGGCATGATTCCCTGAACTCCCTCAAAGAATGGGAATTTTATTTGACTTTTTTTGAATGCAGAACCAGTTTCTGGGATTGTACTATGCAGAACTTTCTGTTTTCAAACAAAGATGATGCAACTAATTTAGTCGCCTGGTCAGCATAACCTGTAATAAGCAGCTAGAGATGTAAGGGCAAAACTACCAATCATGTTCAAAAACACGAAGAATTTTTAACATCTCAAAACTTTTTGAGGCTATTACTCCACCATCTGCTTTTCTCTCTCCCTCAGGTCACACCTTTTAAAAGTAGTACATGTAAGTCTAAGTTTTACGTATATATGTATATGCATACATGTATATATAAACTCCCCACACTAAGTTACAGTGGCAAGAAGAGAAGACAATGTGCAATTAGAATAACTACTGCCATTCAGATATTTATCACCAGTCCAAAATTCCTATCCAATGCCTTAAAATGCAACATACACATTTAAAAATAATTTTTAAAATCTTAGTAGCTCTGTTTAACCTTACAGTGTTTTTTTTACCCCAACAATAGGAGATTCAAGCTGAATAAAACGGACTTTCCCATGCAACTACCAAAGTAGCTTTCTGTCATTGTTTTACAAAATGTCTGTTTACCTTTTCTGTTCCTTCTTCCTTGAGACTAATAATGTCCAAATCAAAATCCTTCCGTAAGCCATCAGTTTTGTTGAAGGTTATGCGCCCTGTCAGGCCATCCCACCGTGCCTGTGAACACACGAAAACACTCTTCCATTTACCAGGAACTACTCTAGACCCATAACAAATATTGCATTTCAAATTAGCTGTAGCATTCAATCACTTCAAAATTCAATCCCTTCTAAATACTTTTTTTTAAGTAGTCTGTTTTGTTATTTTGATTTAAAATAGCATCTTCCATTTGGTCTTTCATCTAGTTTCTCTTCAATATATTTTGTATTTTACAATCAGACACATATTTGTGACATTTTGTATATGTATTGTACTGTACATCAAAAAGAAGAGAGAAAATAAAGTATGTACTGCATGTGCCCAATGACAGGGCAGTTTTGCACTGCATTAAGAGAAATCAAAAAGTTTTGTCAAAGCTTTGGGGCTGAACCTCGGAGTAAGGCAGTCTAAAACCAACAACATCCCTGGAGTGGTACTGTTTACCTCAGCCTAGGGCCTTGAAAGTATTTCGTGAGGAATGCATTATGATTGGCAGCTGGTACTGAATGGGATCCCCAGGAGGTCTTTCTTGAAGGAAGGTAGCTAACCATCCCAAATCAACAAAGCTTTCTAAACACTTCAGTTATGCTTTTCCTAGTCTCATGTGCTAGGTGCTGCTACTGCTGCTCTGGGCCTGGAAAACTGGATTTTTCCAGGAAGAAAAGGGCTTTTGTCATTATAGTTTGGTTTCTTGGGTAGGTTACGAATGAAGAAGACCCAAGTAAGTAAAGGAGGTGTATCATTCCTAATAGTGATTCCTGATTCCAGCCTGTGCTTACAGATGTTGATGGCATGAGGAGGATGGCTCTAAAACCAAGCTTTCAGGAAAAAAAGCGCCCAGTCACAGAGAGCTTGTAAACAATTTGTAGTGTAATGTATGCACAAGCATTATGTATTTGAAGTATAGCATAGGAGTTGATCTAGATAGCATTTTCCTGTTGTGTCATAGCTAAGTGAATTCATGCTTTTCTTATTTTAAACATTAGCAGCAGGAGTAAATTAAAGTAACGGATTTAGTACATCAGCCTATAAAGCCACGATGATTCCTTTCACAGAATAATGCTTCTTCTTTGTGGCGGGATCAAAGTCCAGAACGACCTTAGAATCATAAAATCACAGAATATCCCAATTTGGAAGGGGCCCACAAGGCTCTTCAACTCCAGCTCTGGGCTCCACATGACATCACTCAAAAATCACACCCTATGTATGAGACCATTGTCCAAATGCTTCTTGAACTGTGGCACTTGGGGCCATGACCACTGCCCTGGGCAGCCTGTTCCATGCCCATCACCCTCTGGTGCAGAACCTCCTTCTAACCCTCAAATTGACCCTCCCCTGAACTTTTTATGCAGTTGAAGTTTTCTGTATGTTGTAGGCTTTCCAGAAAGCTCACTTTCTTTCAAATGAGATTTATCTGTCTCACATAATCCCCCTTCTTCCACCAAAGCTGACGCTTAACGACAAAAGAAAGAAACTGATGCATTTCAAACTGCAGATGATTTTAATAACCTATTTTTGGGAACACCCACATTAGATTAAATTCTTCAAAGAAAAGCTTATGATAAATGATGGCAGTTTCTTCATGTGCATCAGCTGTTTAATTCTTAAATTACAAGCTTTTCCTCTGCACATTGCTATTTGCTTCATTTAATTTGTTGTAGACAGATGACATAATGAAAGATGCACTAAAAATCATCATATTAAGAGAACAATGTCTCTTCTTTTCATTAAATCTAAATTCCAGCTCTGAATCTGCAACATTTGATCTCAGAGGTTGAGGTGCTATCACTATGCATCTCAGGCAAGTCTAGAATCTAGATTGATCTAGAATTTTGTGTAAATAAATTGGGATTTCTAAGCATGGATAAGTAATAAAAGAAAAACAAACCACAATGGCAATGATCTTTCTATGAGACTTTCCACCCTATTGACACAGGAATGTGTGAAAATCTCAGCTATAAACAGTGAAACACTTGAGGGTTTTGTATCCTGTTATAACAGAGCTACCATAGGAAAAAGACAGAAGAATGCATTTTGTAATATATCTCTTTTCTACTCTGCCTTTTTATTACTTTGACATGACCCCCATCTCCTATTTGTAAAGATGGAACATTTTTTTAAAGATGATCTTTAGCTATCCATTCCTCCTCAGAGGGCAATTTGTTTCTGTGAAACGTTCACATTTATTGATTACATATCAGATACTCTGCTTCTCTGCTAATGTGATATGATCTTCAATAAAGGCATAAAGGAGGAAATCCATTAGGTTTGGAAATAGTATCAGGAACGTAAATCTCAGTTCTGCATGATAAAATGCCAACTCACTTTTGAAAAAGGTGTTGGTTTTACTATCTCCGTTAAAAAAAAAAGAACTCAAAAGATGTTAAAAGCTGCACAGGTGTATGCTTAAACTTCAAGGTAGCAGGTAAGTGCATACAGTCTTTGTTTACCTTAAGTGTCACTTAGACCATTAAATAATGACCTAAATTATAAACAGGAATCAGGGACTCTTTCTCAGAAGAGCTGACTTTCAACGCTGAAGGTGTTCTTTGGACCCTGTTTGTGAGGCACAGGCTTCACAAATTTTAAATTCTATTCTGAATTCTATTTTTTCTAATCATATTTATTTTATTTACTATAAATAAAAGTAAAACATTTGAGTTTTACTTTTATCATTGAGTCCAGTAAGCATCATTTAGTTTCTGACTTTGAGGCAGTTATGTTATGTGTGTCGACGGCATGCCCAGACAGATGGGTGATGTTTCTTTCCTAATCAGAAACCAAAGATTTCTTCAAGAACTAGAGAGAGGGATGAGCTAAGAACATGCTGTCAATCTTGGGCGTTCTGCAGTCTATGATAAAACTTCCCAGCCTTTAATATGATTTGCATCCTAAGGCACAATTGCTTCGTGCATGCAAAGAAACTGTGATGTATCAATTGTTCAGAAATCATATCCGTATGCCACGTCTAGGTGCCTGTCAGTTAAATCGAGTATGCGAGCGTCTATTAGTTATCATGTTCAGACAAACAGAATGGGCAGCAGTTGCACAGTTCTCAGATGCAATTAACAACTAGAAATGAAGCAGAACTTTTGGAATGGCCAGAAACTGCATGACTGTTGAACACAGCAATGAGATTTCATGCTTTTATATGCAAGATTTATAGCAGTTTTAATGTTTCTAGTGCCACTCCATGTTAAATGCTACAGGATATAATAAAAGTTGAATCGGAACTTAATCAAGTAATTCATCAAAAAAAAAATTGCCTTTTTGTACTCTGTCCTTGCTTTAATATTGTGGAACTAAGGGCACAATTTGATACTCTTACAGAGAGAACGTATTTTTGATTTTTTAGCATAACTTTGAGTACAGCCTTCAGCTTAATTAAAAAATGTGGGTTTCAGTCACTTTGTTTGTAACGTCCTCTGCTCATCTTTGATCCTGTTTTTGCAAGGTTGAAGGCTGCCTCTGACAACAGAGCTCTGATGAGACACTGCTCTGCTCATTCAGCAGTTTGGTTCATAGCAGTAGGGTACTGCGCTGTTTAGCTGAGCTTCAAAATAATATCTCACAGCCTCCAATTCTGTATCTCAGCAGATAATTATAGTTCCTACTTCTAAGATGTAAATATTTGATAACTTCCTACTGTTTATTAAACAAAACGGGGAATTAACCCAATATGTTAGTTTCAACTGCTAGTCAAGAAGCAAACCATACAGGGCCTTCAGCTATTCAGATTCTTTCTTACTAAACATGGAGAAGGCAGTGGATAGAAGAAATTACATCTAAATTTCTTACAGCTAAATCTTCACATTTCTCTAAAAGCTGTCAGATACCTGCAAAGGCAAACTATACAAAGAATCTAAATAATTAAAACCCTGAAACTTTCTGTTTATTCAGTTGAAAAGATAAAGATTATGTATAAACTACAAAATGACATCAGAATTTAAATGTATAAATCACAGTATTGGTTTCTATATAAATTACAGATGGAAAATTATAACAAATGGAGAATTAATGTGACTCAACTTCTCTGAGCAAACACTCCAGAAGCTTGCTATCAATTCACACAACCATCATACGGTCTTTATATCAATTTCCACTTCATCATCATGAGTCAATTACTATAATTCAGCCAA
The DNA here is from genome assembly GCF_002078875.1 of Numida meleagris. Taxonomy (NCBI): domain Eukaryota; kingdom Metazoa; phylum Chordata; class Aves; order Galliformes; family Numididae; genus Numida; species Numida meleagris. The sequence continues at coordinate 102,179,848 of NC_034409.1, forward strand.
AGCCAATCAATGGCTCAATCACAAAATCATTTCAACTACAACCAAACTAAGTTAAAACAACGGGTGCATTTCAGCTTCTGTTCGTTTCATCTCCAGTAGACCTCACAGATTTTCCAGTTTCTGTTAGCAAAATATAACTAGATCAGTAAATCATAATGCCTAGCGTATACAATGCATGGATTGAATAAATATTCATTTTTATGATATATCCATAATGGGATATAGAGAGTTTTGCCAATGCTGTACTGCAGTGCACAAAAAATACCAATCTTTCTCAGACAAACTGATTGACTTTTTATGATCTTATTTTTTCCTACTCAATAGATGTGTATCCAAATATTTTAGTTAACTGTTTATCTCTCTGTGGCACATTTACTCTTTCCGAGTCTGGTGTTGAAGTGATATACACCAGTTAATAGTATTTCACATACAATTCAGATTAGAGAATTTTATTCTCTTCAGTGCTATTTTTAAAGTGTTCAAAGTGTCCTGGCAATACAAAAGTGCACAATGTTATTCTAATTTTTTTAAATATTATGTTTAATAGTGTTTCATAATGTGCATACATTTCCTCCCTTCTATTAATATTCCACTTATTCCAATGACCTGTGAAATAAAACAGTTTTTCTGAACTGGCTCTTTGAACCTCCATGTGTAATTAATCAAGCAATCTCTTTAGAGTTTCAAACTCAAGTTTTAGCCTTTTAATACCATTTAACTTCCAGTTTAATAATTCCCACTGTTCAGAAAATAAGATTCCTCCACATTTTTAAGGCATGTCTGGAACTAATGTTAGCAGAAAGCATCTGAGGCACACATATGTACCCTTCATATACAAACAAAACTGTGAATATACCACTTTTAGATATGTGTACATAATACATCTACATTAAATTGTACGTGGAAAACGAGTTATAACAAAAAGATATAGACAAAAGGAGGAGTTGATAAAACTTCTGAGTGAAAAGCTATTTTAGAGTGGCATTATTGAGGAAAATTAACTGTTCTGTTGTTCAGGTCCAAAGAATCAGGTTCAAACTTGGCTTGTGCTATATTCTGACACTTCACATCTACCAGTAACTTGAAAATATAGCAAACAGAAGATAAACAACATCTTATCTGAACATTATGCTTGGATATAAGCGTAATGCTAAATGACAGCCTTCTTAATTCAAAAAAGCTTACAGATACATATGGACACATAAAAATGCTACTTGTAATTTCTCAAGAATTTTATTATTTCTCAGGTAATTGACTTCAGACATTCTCACAGTAGACAATCGGCCTTTTTTTTTTTTTCCCCAGTTCCTCTGTAATTTGAGTATTTTGATAACTTACATTAAAGGCATGCAAACAATAGAATTTCTCCATGTGGTTAATGGGAGCTTGCAACTGTAGTTGTTTAATTGGACCCTTCACTATTGGAGAAGTCAAGTAAAAGGTATGGATATCATCCTATCTACTCAGTTTTGTTAACAGGATTACTTTGACCTTTGCTGGATTGCTTTACTGAGCAACCTACAATGATACAACTGAGGTAACCTACAATGATAAATAATTGAACTGCATTTTTTATGATCATCGAATCATAGAATGGCTTGGGTTGGAAGGGACCCCAAGGATCATCAAGTTCTTTGATGTGAATGAGCTCCTTTACTCATGTAACTCTAAACTTTTACTTCTTGACTACAAAGTCAGATATCTGAGTAGTTTGTAAAATTCTTCATGTAGCCTCATGCTCTCAATACCCTGGTTCACTTTTCTACAACTAAACCTTCCAATGCAGAAAATAATATTGCCCCAATAACCTAATCAAAATGCTAATGACCAAGGAAAACTTTCTTTTAATTCTCCTTTCGTTTCCTTCCTTTTGGAAGAGAAAGTTCCTGCTTTGTTAGAAAAGCAGAGGCAGTTGATAGATTTAAGAGATAGTGCTATTGCTTCTAGTTGCAGTGGAAATCATAATAAATGTGCTCTGAGCCACACATGAACTTATCAGCTCTCACAATTAATCCTCTTATTAAAGGAGATTCTCAAGGATTAAGGAATACAGTGAGTTAGTGTATGACTTTGCCATTATCCTGGTCCAAGTCCAGCATAACAGCAGCAATAAAAGTAGTTTCAGCATTCACCACTGCAGGGTGAAATTCATGATGTGCCAGAGTCTTTTTACTCAGAAGAGTAAACGGCATTGAAATGGAAAAGAGGCAGTGTGGGAAGGGTTGTTTTTAGGAAGGAGTTTAGGCAGCTATTACAAAAGACAGAGCACACCCCTGTCTAGAAACAAGAGATAAATGGTGGATGAATAGAGTAGAGGGATTTCTTAGGAAAGAAAGGTTTCTGTGAATTGCTCAAGAACACTTGTTACCAGAGTAGTGGCTGAGCTTAACGACTTTCAGGTAGACTATGAAAGGCTTTTGGTGTGAAGTATTTGACAAACAAACTGAGTACTTGAGGACGACGGTGTAGGTGGATTCATTTCAGAACCTAAGTTTGAAATGCCTTTGAGTTCCATTAAAGCTTACATTTATCAAATAGCTTTATAGCAATACCAGAGGTGAGGGAGTGAGGGTGAAGGATCAGAAGGAAAGGTTAAATCTTGCCTTCCTAGTAGGAGCAGTGTTTATTTTACACTGCACAAATGTGACTGCCACTAAAGTGGCTGTGTGGGATTATTGTTGACTCTGAGCTTGGAAAACAACTTTACACTATCGTGATAACAGAGGATAGGACTACACTGTAATAGATACTGATTGTACAGGTGAGGCAGTATGGGGAGATCCTGTACCATGTAGCTAACAGCCTGAACAGATTAACTAGACAAAAGCCATTACACATTTTCATTACAGAGAGAAATCACAGCCTTTCCACCTACAGGGCCTCTTCACCTGATTTCAGGCCCTGTCACTTTTGTTTTAAAGTGACATAGTAGCTACACGTGTAGATAGTCAACAGCCTGATCATGTCAGTGACTTGGAAGTACCTATGAAGCAAAGATCTGCTTTGCTCTCTCAGGTAACTGAGGCACAGTTATTGGAGCTGGCTGAAAATGATTTGCTCATGGTTGCAGAGAGTCCATGGCAGAACCAGGAACCAAAGGCAGAGCTTCAGTGTTCCCACTCAGCATCTTGTGTGGGAAACATCCTCCCTGTCTTATTACAGTGACAACTCATTGAACAACAAAGAACCCACTGAAACTTCACATGGTGCAAAGACTGTGTCATTTCCACCCGAGATAACAGAACCCAAGCAATGGAAAATATGTGAATGATTGAGTAGGAGGCTGTGTGCTTGATGAACACATTGTTTCAATAAGAGTACACTGCTCTGAAATCTAAACCATCTGCATGTAAGTTATCTTGCAAGGTCTTTGGAGCAAAGGCTGTTCACAGTGAATTGCTCAGTGGTAACATGGCTAGGGCTCTTGGGAGCTTTTCCAGTACAAATAAGTTTAGGCCATGTGATAACATTTAAACGGAAATATCAGTGTGGAATAAATGATTCTAGTAGGCTAGAACATATAAAATATGTTCCAAAAATTGATTTTGTGTAGCAAATATAAAAAAATTCTCCATATATTCAGATAACAACTGTTTATAGTAATTCTTGCTCACTTTTTAAACAAATCTACTTTCTAGGCAATACTTAAGAAAGTAAAAATTGAGTGGAAGAGAATATAGATAATCTTTTTGTCAGATTTCTTGGTTTGATTCTAGGCATCATAGTATCAGAGACTTGCTGATAATTTCTAACTAGTCCATATGTATTTACTTCCACTACGCAAGTTCCAAAACTATTATTTTGATATTTGTGTGCGCATAGATAATTGCATAAGTTTTAAATTGGTTGATTTTACACTCAAAAATTGATTTCACAATACAAATGCCTGTTGGCATTAATCTCAGCCATACATTATCTTCATGGAAAGTTGACTTGTATTTTCTAATAAATCATCATGGGATGAAAGTCTTGCAGTTGTTTTGTTTGCTCTTTCAATTGAGACCTTCCAGCTAAAAATAACAGACTGTAGTAAGCTTATATCAGAATTTTTTCTCTTACTTTATGAGCAATAATTTTTTAAAAAGCAAACCAAATAAAAATGTGTAATATCAAATTATCTGGTGTGAGGAGTCCTAGTAAACTAAATAACTGCTTTTCTTTGGATTAACTACATATCAGAGCATCAGAGCCCAGAGAAAACTGCAGCCCACATGTTACAGAAGATGTACTTAACACTGAAACACAATGAAAAAGATGCAACAGAGTATATGCTACTGTATGTTTTAGAATATTGTTTCTCCATTCATGTGAACAGAGATTTCTGTGCAGCAGAAAGACCAGTTGACTGACACACAGATCTCTCCTCAAGCAGCAGGGAAGATGGTAGGTTCTTTGGTCTCCTAACATTCAGAAGATCGTCTTGTCCACTTCTTTTTTTATGTAGATTTTGAGTCTCGTGAGAATATTCTCACATGCAGATAGTAATAAATTATTTGACAGTAATAAATTATTGTGTGACAAAAGCTATCCTTTCTTCTCTAGAAAACGTTTTGTGTTTCTTTGTTTGGAAACGCTGCAAATTTTAGCCAAAAATAATAATGAACATCTCCCCAAATTGATTGCTTTCCTTCCTGTTTCATTTTAAATTCATATTGCTTTTGTAGAAAAAAGTCTTCAATTTCTTCTTCTTTCAATAATGTTCTATGTTTGTTTTAGATTAAGTTAGCAATCATCAAGAATCCCCTGAAAATTTCACCTGCGAGTTGATAATAATTAATCAAGACTCTGAGTGTTCCCACTGTTCTCCAAAAATACTGATGGTCGTGACACCTTCAGCTCACTCAGTTCTTGCTTCAATTCATAGAAAATTCCCTTCACTGGGACTTGCAATGAAATCTAGCAGCCCAGAGGATGAACAGAAGAAATTTCTAAATTGTCTGTACAATCTCAGCACAGGTGAGATAGACATGCATCTGGGTTTGGAGGCAAGTATGTGTTAGAGATTAGCTAATGCTTTGAAACATCTTCATTTTGAAGAATTATTGCAAATTATTTTGGCCAGAAGCTTGAAAGAAATACAGTCATGACAGTAGTCCTGGTATGACAAGTCTACATATGTTGTTGCTTTCCATGGACATTAGTCTACATGAAGAGATGTTTTTGCTCAGAGGATTGTCAAGAGTTTTCTTTTCCTTCTGGTATAGGCTTTCCTCACTCTTTTTGTGGTGACTGGAAAGTATGTAGGCTCCTTTTTCCCAGTCTTCCAAACTTTGCTGATGGCGAGGCCTCTCCTACAGCAGAGCAAAGCTTCTTTGCTTAAATGCTTTGAGTTTGGAATGAAAAATTCTGGAGTGATATTACTCTGTATATTCTTTTTCTTCTTATGGAAGGAAAAAACATGACATGAAAATATTTATAGTCAGTGTAACTAGAATGTAGAATAACACAAAATGAGTTATTGTTATGATTTCAAAAAGCTGGCAAAATTACAACCTAAGATAATAAAGATGGCCTCATTGGATAATCTCATTTCTTGATGCTGAGTCCATTTACTGTCTTCTTGTACAGGGAAGGACTGGATACATTACTACTATTTATTAATTTTATTGTTGAAGCAGAATTTCTTCCACAGACTACAGTCACACAGTGCTTTAAAAACTACTGAACATGTTCAACACTCACAATATCATTTCTCTATAAACATAACTTAAGTTCCCATTTTAGGCCTCTATAAAGGAAAAGTGATGTAGTATTTTAAGCAAATGTCCTCAGAGACTTGATTTTACTAATCCTTGCCTTTGCTGCAGGTGAGATACATTCTGTGGACATGCATGTGTTACCTGCAGAATCAGGAATCACCTAGGAAGAGGTGGAAAAAAACATTATGAATTCTAAGGAAATAATTTCTTGAGCTTGAAGCCACTTGAGCTATGTTGGCGTTCCAGTTATCCTAAGTGGGACATCTTTACTCAGAAGAATCATTACAAATAAGTTTAGCCAGAGGCTTGAAAGTTATATAGTAGCGGCAGTGCCTGTATGACCAAGTCCATTTATCTTGTTCCTCTCTGTAATCATTACATTAGCCTGCATGAATTTGTTGAGCTCAGAGGAGTGAGACAGAAGAGGTTCTGGTTGGATATTAGGAAGAATTTCTTGTCTGAAAGAGTGGTGAGGCAGTGGCACAGGCTGCCCAGGGAGGTAGTGGAGTCACCATCCCTGGAAATCTTCAAGAGCTGTGTGGATGTGGCAATGAGGGACATGGTCAGTGGGCATGGTGGGGGTGGGCTGATGGTTGGACTCGGTGATCTTAGAGATTTTTTTGAACCTTAATGATTGTAAGATTTCTAAGAATTCCCTTTTTCCAATGTGTTATTGATGGTGGTGTTGTTTTTAATAATGCAATACAACCAAAAGAAGATTGCATGCAGTTATTTGACGGAGAACATAGACATATTGCTCTTACTTCTGGTCTCTACTAACCAGCCATGCTTGAAACATATTTTGTCATCAACAAACAGAAACTGAAGTGTAGATACAAATGCTTCAGTTTTTTTAAAAATCTTTGAGATTTGTGAATGTGATTCTCTTTGAGAGGATTTAATAAAGTTACTCAAGATGAAGTCTGCATCTTTATCTTCTGGAATTCTTCTCTGTTCATTTGTTCTTATAGTTGCTTCTGAATTTGAGTGAGGGGAGCTCACATTTGTTTACAAGATAATAAAATAAAAATCAATAGACAATTTTATTCTGGAACTTAACTCATGATTTAAAGGAGACATGACCAGGGAATCCGATCACTTAATTGTGATTTTTTTTTTTAATGTTTATGCATATTTTCCTTTCAAGACAGATGGAATTAGTCTTTCTTATTCCCTTTCTGAAGAGAGAGAATGACCTTATTTTTCTTTCTGGATATGGGCAACATCTGCTCCCTGTAAATGCTTCTGCAAGGGCTAAAATATTAAAATATAATTTAGGTATCAATGGCATTAGGTCACTGAGAGAGACAAGCTTCTGACAAGGATTTACTTTTCATTAAAAAGATCTTTATGAGCTACTGTAGAACAGTCTTGATCCCAGACAGTGTATTTTATGTATAAAATCCTCCTTTATGAGAACTAGTTGATGACCTCTCTGACCTCAAAGTTGTCTTCAGGTTGAAGGAACTTTAGGCAGGATTGCTTTTCTGTGCAATTTTGTAAATGGTTCCTATAATCAGCATAAACTCAGGAGATCTTTAGAGAATGAAAGATTACTCTTTCTGTCACTGTAATTGATTATTCTCTAGCTTCAGATATTTTTTCTTTTGCTTTTCTCTCATAGGCCTGCTAGTAGTGCAGTAAGTCTTGGTCATTAGGAAAAACAGGCAGTTGTTCTGATACTGCTTTTACCTGGTACACTTACCTGAAGTCATTAGACGAATGGAGGAATATTCACACATAACAATACAATACAGTTTGGCTTTATACACTCTGAAAATTCAGAAACTCCAGTTAGCTTGCATTCAAACCAGCATGAACCAGGAGATGTTTTGTCACAGAATATCCACTTTCCCATTGCTTTCTGGAAGAAGCTAGCTCTTGTTCCTAAGGACCAGATATGGCATTTGACTTTGACTTCCCAACAGGATGGTGACTGGCTTAAAAAATTTAATTTGCCCTCTGGAGAGTGAAGAGGCTTTCCACCTTATCATCTGCTTATGTCCAGAACTGTTCTGGGTTCTCTTCAATTACCAACACTCTGGCATTTTATAGCATGGGCTCATAAGAAATGCAGTCATCTCACTTGTTTTATTACCACTAAGATATAATGCAAAAAAGAAAAAAAAAAGCAAAGCATGCCAGGGAGCCATTGAAACTCTTGCCAAGCTCTAGCACCTGCAGTACTCATTGCATGCAGCCTTTGTCTCAATGTTATTTACTGAGACCAGCATGTCTTCAGAGCAGCCTATAAAATGGCTTCACATATTGCCAGTACCATATTACAATCTAGTGTAATTAAACAGTATTTATGTGGGCACAAGCTATTCTTTCTGTCTGCTTGACTCTTTCTCTCCATGCCTATCCACTTGATTCTTAATTTATACAGTTCATCTCTCCTTGCTGAGCAAATCAGATCCTAAAATGAGCTAGGGACATCTAATCATATCTGCTATTTAGTTCCCAATACCTGTTACAGCCTTCAAGGGAAATATAATACTGTCTTATTAAACCTTATCATGCAATTTTAATAACTATCTTTTTTTTTTCTGCTAGAACAGAAACAGGAAGATAAGACCCTTGCTGTGTTTAAATCAGTGTTTTAGTGACCACGAAAGACACTATCTGCACAACAATCACTAATTAGCTCACATATCTCACTCCATACAAGAGAAGCCAGCTGTACGTGATAAATGGGAACTGTATAACTGCGTAACAATAAGCTTTGAATTGAATCTGCTGAGATACATCCAGCACTTCTGGCAATTCAGGACCCTTAAGCTATGTGATCACAAAAAACAGGTGATGTAGAAGTATGCAGGTGCATTCAAAAGACTTTGTGATTACCTATTTCCTTATATTTTCAAGAAGAGAAGTTTATAGGGAAACCTTAAAATCCATAGAACTGTGTGTGGAGAGTACCATGATAATAGGCATCACTATCTGTGTAGGTGAATCACCATGTTGTAGATTGACTATGGCAACTCTAAGAAATTTGCTTGGGTTTAGAGAAGATGATGATAGTTCTTGTACATGTTCTGCAGCCACCACATCTTTCCTTTCAGCTTGTTCCTAAGATATTCCTGGGTTGTGTTGTATGCCCTGATGTGCTGCTACTTCTTACCTTGTACCTCAACATAAAGGTCCTGTTCCACCTACCCAAGTACTAATGAATTTGGCTTTGAAAGGAATTTCTTTGTCATGAACCAAAACTGGGGGAAATGGTGAAATATACTTAGGAAAAAACACATAATTTCTGATTTTCACTTTCACACTTTGCTCTAAAGCTGAAGCTTCCTTTTGAGATTCATAATACAGACTGGATTTTTGGAAATGTGAAGGCATTTCAGCTAAAACATGTATTTTTTAGAATATTTATGGATCAAGATATCCCAGTGATAAAATCTTATGAGATAGTGCATGACCCCAAGAAGCAATTTGCTTCTTTAGAAGTAGTAACTGTGATATTTTCTGAATATTGTATTATTTAGTGGTTCATCAAACAATCTGTAAAACAATCAGTTTAAAGTGGTGAACTGACTCTTTCATTTTCTGGAATGCTTGTTGTTAGTTTTAGAAGTTAGAAACATCCACAATTACCCAAGCAAAACCCATGGGAAGTCTTGTGGTGCGTCAGCCTGAGATTTTATCACACCTGAGGGTTTAGCAGTTTCTGTTTCTAAAAGTCCAGATAAAGTTGCAACTAAAACACAGGCCACAACCTTGTGTCTGTAAATCAATGTTCCTCCCCTGGGAAAGCGAGGAAAAATTGGGTGCGAGAAATCAGAGTACAGCATATGACAAAGACCAGGGAGAAACAACACAAGCCAGCACAGTAAAGAACAGAGAAAGGATTATGCTGGCCATAAGCAGATGGTCTACACTTACCTCTTTTATCAGATTCATAAATCTGGGTCCAAAACGCCACGGCTTGTGTCTGTGACACTGCAGGGAGCTGACAGTCATTTGGGAGGCACGCTGGGAGGCCACTGCTACCATGTAAACTGCATCGTACATCAGAGCCGCTTCAGTCTACATGAAAAAAATAATAACACAGAAAGGCTTTTTTTAATATACTTCCTTGTACCTGGCCTTCAATACTGAGAACTACTACTCTGCACTGGAGTTAAGAAAGAATCTACTGCTTCCTTCCTGGGCTCTCCTTGGAAGTCTGTTGCAGATGATGATGGATTTGTTTGGTTTGGTTTGGCTTTCAATGTAAATTACTTTCCTATAATTTTCAGGTGGATGCTGGGAAGAAAATGCAGGAAGGAGCTTGCTAGCAAACATGGTATGGAGAAGAGCATCAATGAGCCTCTGGTCATGCAGCAACACAGATCCTGGCTTTCCAGGGAAACTGGTCCCACTGAGCACCAGATAAGAATCTCAAAGGTATTTATTGTTTCTAAGCATCTAACTTCCCTCGGGTATTTTGGCAGTTGACACAAATGCGTGAAATGGCTCCATGGAGCTCTGACTATGGCAATTCCCCTGCCACACTTCCCATGCCATCTTAGAGGGAGGTGACTTGTCTTTTTGAGGTACCTTAGTGATAAAGATGAATTTCTATGTCTAAGTTCTAGTTGTCTGAGATGGTCTAACACCTCTAAGATGCTGAAATCTTACTAAAATTGCTGGATGCTTATTGTGCATCAGTATTTCTTTCGAGAATGGACTTACTAGTTTAAAACCATATCCAGTAAACCCCAGACAGATCCTGAACAGCCTGTAAATCTTTATCAGTGATTTTTTTCAGAAAAATCTCACCTTCACCTGCATTGCACTTTGTTGATCTGGTGCTTGAGATAGGATTGTCCATGTTTCCGTTTATGCACAGGGTTGTTGTAAAAATGAAGTGCTTATATTTCTTGAAAAGCTACTGAATAACTAAGTAGGGGCCTTAAAAAAGGCAGTAACTGCAGATGAGAAAAGATGGACACGTTTATATGAACTGCAAAGTTACACCATTCTTTATTCCTTTCCTTTGCAACTCCCTTGGGAAATTAATAGATTTGATTCTTTGTTTCATTTACCTAAGTACATTACAACAGCATCAGTCTTACCAGCATTTGATTTCCAGCAAAAAACTCCACTGTGATCTGAATTTATCAACTAATCTTAATGTACTGCAGATGAGGAATTGCTCTTGACACACTAGTCAGGATCTGCGCAAAACAATGCTCTTGCAACTCGGGCAAATTGAAAATGTTATAAGTGGCAAGGCAAGCAGGAAGAGACAACAACATCTGTTCTCAGTGTCAAGAGTCTTAAAACAGATACTGGTTCCAAATGGACCCACTGACTAAAGGCCTGATCCCAGACCCCTCCAAGTCAGTGGAAAGATTCTCATTAATCTCAAGTCAATGGGCTTGAGAACAGGTCTTCTTATTAGACAAGAGACATGTGCACTCATGATTTAATTTTTCACTGGTGCTGATGTCCCTGTTGATCTGTGTCCAAGGCTGAGAGGCCCTGGAAATACTTAGTGAAAATGTTTCAGTACACACCTTGCTTTGCATTCCTATTTGGCACCACCAGTGTTGTTACTTAACATGATGCCTCCCGCTTGGTTAGTATGTTGGGCAGCACTGCCCAACCTGGCAGTTTGGATCTCATGGTTGTGCAACTTGCTACTCATCCATCCTACCTTGCAGTAACTGGGAGGTTACATTGCTTCTCCTTGTCATTTGTTTCTTCTTGTCCGTGCTATGCTTAAGAGCTTGGGGTAGCATTGAGAAACAAAAGGTCACCCCATTTTCTGAAGAAAAGTGCCTAAATGTTGATGCCTATTCTTATGCATAAGAAGAAGAGATCCAAGAGGTAGTCTTGGAATTTGTCTTTCTGATTTTGATTCTGTTTAAATTACTGCACAGAAACTCAAAGGTCTTCTTAGAACAAATACATCTCTGTGTGCAGTTTGGGCATAAAGTAGGATGTGAGCTCAAAACTGCCTTGGTTATGCTCTCCTAATCTCCCACAATCTGTGATCAGGGCAAAAAACATAGCATGAAAGGAGAAATCCTGAATTAACAATACGATATTTAATCCTCACCTCCTTATAATGTGCAGCTTGTCATAGCCTTATTGTCTAATGAAACATAGCAGTACTGCAGCTCTCTATCAAACTGAATAAGCAGAACTTATTATGAACTCTTAAATGCTCACAGCCAGCTAGGAAGATGCTTTTCCTGGTGTTCATGTTGTTTCAGAGTATCAAGGACACTATGATATTAGAGAGATGCAAAGGAGGGGATAAGAGATCAGTAACGACTTAGGTTTTCCTAAAATCCTAGTTTCTCCCCTGCTTGTGGGAACACAGTTACACTGCTGAAACAAGCAACATATATATATACATATATGTATATATACTTAGAAATGCTAGAGGTAGCACATGTAATGAACTTCTCTTCAGGTGTTAGAATGCTTCAGAATTTCCCCTGCAATCATCTGCAATAAAGCCTACTTTGTATCATCTCTACCGCCTCTATCCAACACAAGACATATTATCTTACATCGCAAAAAAATGGCAGCCTTCTGCCCTGCAAAACTGAATGGAGTCATATGGTCTGTGTGATTGCTCCTATTCTTTCCTTTCGTTCTTAAGGGAGTGGTAGGGAAAAAATCCTAATTTCCTGACTTGATGATACCTTTCATTTATCTTTAAATTATATCTTAAAAGCCAGAGTTGCTGTAGATGATAGAAATGAAGGGAAAGGTTTCTTTTCCAATTTAGAAATGCTATTACCTGTCCACATGTACAATATCTTTCTCTGTAGGTCATAAATCCTATACCTGCTCTGAAAGTTTTTATTTCCTGTTATGTTTTTCACTCCATCCAGAACATTAATGTAGAAATGAGACAGTAGTGTATACATTTGACAACAAAAAGTTGGATGGTGTAGGCTGGATGGTAGCATGACAGAGGGCTGTTACTCTACTCCAGAGTGTGCTATAGATGCCATTGCATCACTGCAGTTGCTCACTTACTGTCATCATGCCATCAAGGAGGCCAGTCTCTGGTTTTGGTGGCGCCTGCAGACGCTCCATTGACCATTTCTCAATGACTGATGAAACCTGGGGATTCTCGATGTTGAGCAGGCGAAACCCTGTCATATTGACACCACTGTATCTGTAGGGTTCCAGGTCCAATGCAAATAGATCCTAAGTCAACATTAAGAAAGCAATCAAAACCAGACGCAGCATTTTGAAAGCAAAATATTCAGAAGATACAATTAGCCAAAATTTGTATTTGATTTTTAATCCAAAGCTCTAGTGCTGTTGTTTTTTTTTTACTCCTGAGAACTCTGCTTGCCCTCAAAACTTAGCCACAACCATTTCAGTTGTAAATCTGAATAAACAAAGGTTGTGTGAAGTTTATGGCAAACTACATATTCTCTTTGTTGGAATACGAAAATCAGGTCTCCACAACAACACTGTTTTGCATCTAAACCACAACAGTATCTAGTTTTAATTTTTATCAGCCCTCTAACAGTGCTGCAGTGCTGACAAACCAACATGAAGAATTAGTTGGTCAATGTTGAGCTTATTTCTGAACTCTGGGAAGGAAAATTCCAAGACATACCAAGAGCAATACACCTTTTCTGCTTATGAACACCATTTTTCTTCTGTCTTGCCTGCTTCAGTGGCTTGCTGCCAGCATGCCTAATGGCCAGTCAGTCTAGTGCACAGTAACTGCATGCACTGCAGTGCTTAGTGTTTACAGGGCAGGGAAATAATGGACATTCTAAATGGCATAACTGTGTGGCAGATACCACCGCTAGATTTATCAAGCAGTGGTAAGATGATAACTACTTTTCAAAGCCTGAAGGCTTTTATTTTTTTTTTTTTCAAAAAAACCTTTTTTGCTGATCCTGAAAAGCTGCTAAAATGACAAATATGTTGATTATGGTTTAATACAACAGTAGCTGTGAAAATATCAACATTTATACCACAATGCCTAGATACCATCATCAGGGCTTACTGCTTTTTCTAGTGTATTTAATGCTCCATTCTATCTCACGCATATTGTTTTTCTTGGTTACCATTTTATGGTAGATTCATGGCTATTGTATAAAACAGTATGGTCTATGTTTACAATGTCTACATCTACAATTTAGAGTAAACCCTAACTTTTTGCATTTTCCTTGATGTTAAAATGGGCTCAGAGAGAACTATTTCAAGCTACTACTTAATTTCCAAACAGTTAGAGTCTTTTCTGACTAATGAATTGACTCGGATTCAGAATGAATTTTCACTTCCATATGAAATTTTATATGGAAAGGAAATAAAGAATATGCTGATGCACAGAACTGACACAATCCAGCTTTCTAGGACTGTTCTAGCAGTACTGGCGCTTGGTTGTCTTCCTGCAATGCAAGTATACAATGCAAATAGATCTTTAGCATTGACTCAGTTGTATGTAGTATACATGTTAAAATATAGGAATGAGGTGCCTTGAAATAAGTAATTAACATTTGTACTATAAAAGAAAATGTAGCATTTTTCTTTTATTATCAAACAACCCAAGAGAAATTTAGAAACATGCAATTTTCTTTTTTTGAGAGTAAATTAGATAATTAATAAGAATTAAACAATAATTCCTCATCTGACAATTGCTAAAACAAAGCACACATCTTCACTTCTAAATTATTCTTTTTTTATAACACTGTACTCAACAAAAACAGCTTACAGGGACAGGGTCAGTGCAGTTGAGCCTGGTGGTCTTCAACTAGCTAAAAATAACGTGATGCTTTTTAAGCTAAGTAGGAACAGAGTGAAGAGCAAGCTCACACTGTGCTGGATGAGGGCTGTACCCCACTGACTGCAGAAGGCTCGGCCTCAGCTTTGCTGCAAAGCCATTCATTCATTATTTCATACTTTATTCAAAGCCATTCATCCATTATTTTATATTCTGATCCATCTTTACCAATGACTGCACCTTATATGTGATACTGAAAATGATTTCTGTTGTATTAAGATGTTGGTTAGTCCCACTGATACTGCAAAACTTGTGACTCTTGATATAGCAAGGAGTGTTAGTACTCATTCTCCAGGAAATTCCTTGAGTAATTGCAACACAAATCATACAGGAAATGGAAACTTTCTGGCTGACTTTTCTGCAGCGGAAAAAAATCATGCCCAGATCTTTGGTGTTTCTTACCAGCGTTGTAAAAAAGTAGTGGTAGTATTCAGTCATCATTCCCATGGAAAGAATCTGTGGAAAGAGATTAAAAGTTGAGTGTATTTTACCTTGGATGCATTCAGTATACTAAAAAGCATGGGTTAATCTGAAACAATACTGTACAATTTATAAAAGGTTGATTACAATAAAGCCTACATTTTTCTTCAGGAGCAAAAAATATCATCTTTATATTCAAAAGATGTGGGTTTTTTTCACCTCTGCTCAGGAAAGAGACGAAAGATTGCAAAACATCTAGGACAAGAAAAATGACTGGCGATTACAAGGAACTGATTTTTTAAATGTGAAATTATTTAGTTTGCAGTTTAGAAATGCTAAAAGGAAGTTTATCAGCAGACAGTTTATAGCAGTGGGGCCAGATGAAAACCTCTGGAGGGATGTGGTTTTCCTACAGCCCCTGTCCAGAAATTCCTTACAAGAGGCCACCCCCACTGTGTGTTATGGGATGCTCTGTAGTTCCAGCCTGGCATCACCTACACTTGTTGCCACATCCGTGCACACCACTACGGTGACGCAAATATATTGCCCTCTTTGGGACCGTGTGAAGTGGAGGAATAGCTGTGAGCTTGGTAACCAGTGGAAAATTCATCACCACGACAGAAATACAGGGAAAGGTTAAATGTTATTCAGTCTGGATCACAGTAAAGTAAGCGTGTGCTATTAATAGCATTTTAGAATGCTTTTAGCAGTGCCTGGATAGTTACTTGAAAGACAGGGGAAAATGATCTGATCTGGCTTGCCAAAATTCTTTCATAGTAGAAGCCTGTTTGATTGTGTATGGAAACTCCTCATATAAAGCAAGGGAAGAACCTAAACTTTCTAAGCTGCAGAAGATAATAGAAACAGCTCAGTGTTAATCACAAACAACTAATCCATTTCCAGCCACTAAAAATCAAGCCAGAAGGCAAGTATTTTACTGAAACACTCCACTGAATTTACATGTCAAAACTGCCTTTTTTATTTCTTATTTTATTAATCCTCTTCTATTGCATTTCTTAGAGTTGTTTTATTACCTGGAAAAGTCAGCAGCCTAGCAACCCTGGAGACAGATGCTCCTTCCCTTTTTATGCACAGAAAATTATATATGGTGGAATCAATGAACACCTCTGCATGCTGTGTTTCCCAGCTGACTTACAGAATCAGAGGATGGCTTAGGTTGGAAGGCTCCTTAAAGATCATTGAGCTCCAACCCTCTGCTGTGTGCAGGGACATGGCTGGACTCAGTTCTGCTCCCTGAACCAGCTCTGCTACTGTGACTGTAGTTCCTGCTACCAAAGCAAGGTGCCAGGCAGGACTTTTGTGACACAGGTCTCTTTTTAGTTGGAAGTGCACTGAAATAACTCAATGATTTCATATGGGACATAGAGCAACTGCTAGGTAATAATGATTCAATCGTGGCTTGAGCACAGGTACACCTCTGGATGCCTAGATTTACTTGGTCCTGTGAAATCTCACAATTGGTTTATGGTGCTGCATTATTATGACAGTAAGATTATACCAATAAATGCAGAGGACGGTTACAAATACCCAGATTTAAATTATTTATTTATTAAAGTTTTAATTCTTAGCTTGGGATATAAGGCCTAATATTGCATTTCTGTTAATAGAAGGTATAAACTCCAATCTTCCTGTATAGAAATAGTAGGACCACAGAGGATTAGGACAATGCAAAGTTATATAATATCCTTAGATACAGCTTTAACTAGAAAAATATATTAGCTTGAATGATTATCAAGTGTATAGCTTAGGTGTTTGGGAAGAATTATTTAGTTGGTGCAGCTGCAACTATACAGCTCCTGGGTATACTGTTAGTTAATCCAAGGTAGCCCAATTATTATTTTCCTCACACATCCAAGGGCCTGAGAGACAGGCGTGTTTGCCTCCAGAACACATTTTTGATTAAAAGTTTGTTTTTTTTTTTTAGAATATTGATTCCCAAATAAAGCACTATAAAACGAGGGGGCAGGGCACATGCATGCCTGTGAATAATAATGATTTCAAAAGTCAAACTACAGAAGTACATCTGAAGACAAAGCAGAACCCCTGACAAACAAGGACAATTACAAGTAAAAAATAAGACTCGACCAACAGTGTTATCTGTCATACGCGAGATGTTCAAGAGCTGTATGGATGTGGCACTGAGGAACATGGTCAGTGGGCATGGTGGGGGTGAGCTGACAGTTAGACTAGGTGATCTTAGAGGTCATTTTCAACTTTAATGATTTTATAATGGACAGCTGTGGAAGAGTGCCGTGGATCTGACAATGACCTGGCTTCAAGGGTGCCACAAGAGAGGCTTGCTGAAGTTCTTCCAAAAAAAGTACTGCAGCCTCCCAGGAAAGCTCAACTTATGTGTCACTTTCATAATTTCTGTATTGGCAATGACTCAATTAAGATGTAAAGCTACAGATAGCTGGAAGGGAGCTTGTAAGTGGCACACACACAGTAATAATGTTCTTTTCTTTTTAAGGAATAATTGTTGATGCTCGATCTGTCTCAGGAGAGGCCCTGATCTGCTGCTGAGCTCTCTCACTTAGCAATGATCACAAGAAAATAATTCACTGGTTGTCCCTCCCCCAACACTCATTAGCAATGATAATTAATTAACAGGTACATAGCCCTTAGACTTTGTTGTGATTTGTGAAGTAGATTTGTAGATTGACCTAAATATGGTGCTTTTTATTTATGGTTCTGAGAGACTTTGCAATAATAACTTTTTTGTCTTTTAGAGCAACATAATGGCTAAGCATAATTCCCAGTGAATGAGCAGATTGTATGACCATACTGAGAGTTCACTCTGAAGGATGGTATTAGGAAAACAGGAGATGAAGGCAAGTGTAAGAAACAGCAGGAGGGATGTTAGTTGCCATGCTGAGGACCCCAAAGCATCACCTTAATGACTCAGACGCTCTCATTAGTGTAATTAGAAGTGTTGCACTTGTGTGCTCTCAGCAGCAAGGGCTCATTTACTTATGTCTATTTGCAACATAGCAGATATGGGGACAGCAGCTTCCAGGAACTACCATGAGACAGACAATAAGAAAAGTATGATGGGAGCAAAGATCCCTTTTGGGTTGAGACACCTCTGAAGAACCTGGCAAAGCAGCTGCACAGGCTCTTCCCACTGAGCCTCCTCACAACAGAAAGTGAACAGAACAGCCCAAGAGAGAGACACGAAGTCAGTAAGTTTGGTTTATGTTTATATGGCTGTCCATATAACGTTAGAATGAGATTTCATTGCATTCTCCTATTTAAATAACTTTGCATGCAATTATACAAATAATTATGCATCAATTTAAATAGTCTTATTTGAATAATAGCAGCTTTTACCTATTGTTTAACTTAGATGAACATAAACTAGTGAAACCATGATAAAATACTCTCTATTTTCTTTGCAGGTCTCCTTCCCGCACAGCCTATAAAATCTGTTCTTCAGCCAACCCCTGATATAGGTTATTGTGGCAAATATAAGAAAGAGACTTCCATCTCTAATTATCCATTTCAAATCAAGGTTTTGCACTTATGTTTAGAAGACCTGTACTTCTAGCTGTGGTTCATGAACTGCAATGTGAATCTGAACAAGTATCAATGGTCAAAGTATATATGGTAAGTGGATAAAGACTGGATCAAAAATATCATCTGTGGTTTGGATGGGACCAGGCTCTTTTCAGTGGTGCCCATCAATAGAACAAGGAACAATGGGCACAAAGCAGAACACAGAAAGTTCCATTTGAATATGAGGAAAAACTTCTTTACTGTGAGAGTGACAGAGCACTGGAACAGGCTGCCCAGAGAGGCTGTGGAGTCTCCTTCTCTGGAGATATTCACAACCCGCCTGGATGCTTTCCTGTGCAACCTGCTTTAGCAGGTGGCTGGACTTGAGGGTCTCCAGAGATCCCTTCCAACCCCTATGATTCTGTGATTCCATGATCTCTTATGTCTATAAATCTCTTTGAATGCCTTGTTCCTGGTTTGCACTGTATCTCAGCTCTAATCTGATTATCCATCTTGTTTTTTTTTAAAAAAAAAAAACCAAAAAAACCAAACCATGATTATTTCCTCATTTAGCGCTAGTTTTGGTCTTGAAGGCAGGCTGGAATCAGTCTGATGGCAAAGAGTATTAGTGCATTAGTGCATCAGATACTTTACTTGCTTTCACTTGGCATTTTTCTCACCCATGCTATTATTCAATTTCATGAACATTAAATGAATGCATTTCATTATCCAATTAATTAGCACCACCACTGTTTTCTAGGATCAGCAATATATGCCATAATGAATAAAAGACCTTCTGCCTCATGGCCTCTTAAATGTTCAGCATAAAAGGTTTATATTGTTCTCCAGTGCTTCCCTGGACTTAATGTGGGTAGCTTTAAACTGGACATGACAGCTCACTGGAAACACTACATGTAACCTGTGTCCCACTCAGTCACAGCATTGGTCTAGCTTGAAACAGTATAAAGTTTCTTCAACATGAGCACAAGCCGCATCAGGATTTCTCAAGAAAGCATAGCTATGGTGTAAGACAGAGGAGAACCACTGAGATGAGATTCTCTGCTTCTCACTCTGTGTTATGAGGGCATCTGGGAGGATCTGCCATGCATGTTCCTCTAGTAGCAGTGAGAACAGAGCTTATGTTGCCTTTTCTCAGCAGACTGTCATTTTTACCCTCCCTGCCAGCCTACTGGAAGGACCACATCCATGAACTGGAATTTTATGTTCTCTCTATTATCATATTTATTGCTGTACTTGGAATGCATACTACAGATACACTTATTTTTTGTACTCCTGTAAGAATCAATTTAGTTATTTTGCTCTTTGTCTGTCACATGGTTAAAGCAAACATGGAAGACTTTATAAAATGATTTATGACTGTCCTAAATCTGATCAAATACACTTTATATTTCATGAAATTATTTTAAAGTGTGGAGGAAGGAATAGATAATTTAAGGTTAGTAGCAATGTAATATAAGAGAGATGAGTTTGCCTAGCAGAAATATCTATGCCATCTACTGGTGCATTAGAAGAGTAAATTGAAGGTTAACACTAACAGCTTAACCTCTTGAACTGAGTTCCTCATATAAAAAGGCAAAATCAAACAAAATATAGTAAGTGCAGTAGTAAGTAGTGAAAACATTTTAGAAGATTTGCACATAAAGCAGGTTGCTATTTGCGATAGCTAGATTTAACTGACTTGTGCAGTTACTTCCTAGTCTTGGCAGGAACTAAATCTCTGTCCATGTCCATTTCAACTAAGTGTTCCAAGCACCAGGTTTTTTCCTAAGAAAGTGTTTCTAAATTCCAAATGTAAGGAACTTGATTCTGTTGATCTCAGGTATTTTTGGAGGGTACCCTACTACCTCACTCTCTCTCAGGGATGTCTGTTTTGGGGGCTTGGAAAGGCAAGACATGCCTTTGGATCAGGCCAAGACAGGCACTGCTGAAATTTACTGTGGTGGTTCCTACAGATCCTGTGCGGGGCCTTTGGAGAACACAATTTTGCCCTTAGAAACCCCAACTGCCCTTATCTCCTGGTTTCAGCACCTGATTGGAACTTAATGATCTTTAAGGTCTCTTCCAACCCAAGCCATTCTATGATTCCCTACTAGGTTTTGCTGCTCGTCAGAAGATTTGTTCAGTCTTTAAGAATTTCAAAGCTCCAGCAGCAAACATTTTCAACTCGATCATGAGAGTCCAGGTCAGCTGCAGCTTCTTTCATCATCTCATTTGAAATCTGCAGGTGTAACATTTGGGCTCAGGTAATTTCAGAGACCCTGATGCCAGTGGGTCACTTTGGACTGCTGGTTTGGATAGTAACCTAGCTGCCTGGTACCAGCAAACAGAGCCATGAAACTCCTTTAGGCACCATGCACTAGTCACATGAGGTTACCATCACTCATGAGGGAATATGGAGAGAAAAATCAGAGCAACTACTGGAAAAAATGGCAATTAATAATCACAATTTCTGCTTACTCCTTCCAGATGCCAATGTTGGGAGGGCCAGGTCTCATTAAGCTGGCTGGGGATTGTGAAAGCCTGGGCTTTCTGCAGCGTGTCGGAGAGAAAGGAAAATGTAGGAGCTTAGGGATGTTGTGTATTAGGCGAATAACGAAGCACTCGGGCTGTAACACAGAAGGCCCTTCCCCATTTCACTTGCTATTGGTTGGCCTACGGGAGAGGCTGTACTTCTTTGTTTTCATAACAAGGAGTATGACCACTCTATATATGGGCTTTTCGGAAGTAAGTGGTCAGAAGCGGGAGATTCAATATGATTGGCCAGGAGCTCATGTGAGCTTCTGGAACAGTCTAGTAAAAGATAAGAAATACTATATAGTTCTATAGGTTTTACCAATAAATGCCATTTTGCTGTTCATCATATTGATGTGCTTTGTGCAACAGCTGGCCAGGACCAGGTTTTGGTTCTCTGCGTGCAAGGGTAATATGAAAAGGGTTGTCAGAGTTCAGTAACAAGGGAATAGGTTATTCAGAGGCAAGTAGGCCTTGTATTTTGTTTAAATTAGGTTATTGATTCTCCTGTTATTTTGCACAGGGAAGAAGTGTGGCTCAATCACATCTTATTTGAAGCTGTAAATAAGCAAAAGATTGTCCCATTTAAGAGAAGAAATCTGTCTTTTGTGCTCGTTTGTAAACAAAAGTTCTAAGGAGGCAAGCAAAGAGGTCACCTCCCCATGTTCCGCACCTGGTAATGTTTGGACAGTTCCATGCTCCCAAACACAGTTCCACACACTGACACTTTCAGGGCCTCGCTTCCAATGCACTGATCCTTCAATCCCAGAAAGAGCTTTTGGATTTTCCTTGCCCCACCTTCCCAGCAGACAAGCTGTGCCACAGCCAGTGCCCCCCATTGCTGGTATGAGCAGCCCTTGCTCAGAGAGCCCTTGGTGCTGAGGCAAGGCTTGGAGGAGGTGAGAGATGCTGCTTGACTGGACATGGGGTGTCCAAAAGGGATGGATCTGATGCTGATGCAGAGGGATTCTCTGTACTTGAAGAAGGGAAGATTAAGACCCTTCTGCTAAGCTCTGGGAGGAACTCAGGCAGGCTTGGACAGGGAGCAGGATGCAGGAAGCAAGCATAAGCAATGGGGGGGCACATCCTTGTGTGACTGTGCTGCAGTTTTAATCTATGAAATACCATTCCCACTCCAACCTACTGCACATTTCCACCTCCTTTATTTATCCTGCTGTGTGGGCTACTAAGCTTCGACTATGTTGTTGTAAATGCAGCAGTCAGACAAGAAAGTCTTTCTTTGGGGGCTGCTTTAGGTGACCATTGTCTCCGATTTCTACCCTATCAGAAATTCTATAAAGAATTTAATGGTGGTATGTATTATATTTTTTCATTACTAATATTAAATAATTTTCTTAAAATTATTTTAATAGTATTATCTTCAATATCTTGTTCTCATTCAGTGTAAAATTATACACAGGTTTCTGTGTGCAGTGATGAGAACATGAATCTTGGTAATCCAGGTGGCTGACCTGCAATCAGATGAGCCATACGAATTCAGAGCCCTCCACACCTCCACATTTCACAGCTGCCTTTGACAGTGAGGAACTTCAGCATCTGAGTTACGGCTGCCAGCAGCTAGATACAGCCACAGAAGCATTTCATACAAAAGCTATTTTCCCTTTATTTCTAGCCTATATTTATGATGCCTCTGTTCCCGCAGCTCTGACCCCCAGGTGTACCTCTCTTAATTTTCTTGTTTTCTTCCATATCGCCATCCACAATCCCTCTCTGAGCTCTCAAGGCATTGGAAAGCATTATCTGTATCTGCAGCCTATCTATTGTCTCCCCTGATCCATTTCCCACACAAACCGCTCTGCCACTTTGCCCTGTCTTAGTGCATCTTTTAGCACTTCCTCTTCTTCTTTTGACATGAAGGTGATTTTATTTATTTATTTTTTTACACTCAACCTGGTGCATTTGAAGCTCTGTGCCTCCTGCAGCGTGCCAAACATCTGCACTTTCTTCTTGCAGAGCCTTGAAAATTCATGCTGTCAGTTTAACCCTTCCCCCACAAATCTCATTTTGGAGCAGCTTGTTCCTGCTGTCAGGTTTTAATGCTTTTGGATAGCCCTCTGGTAAGTGGGGTGAGGGCACAGCATCTCTCGTGCCCACCCTTCCCCACATATCACTGCTTGCAGCGGGGAGAGCAGCTTTTTCCCCGTGTTCCCAACACCACACCTGCATCTGGGCCTGTTGTAAATATACAGCGTGCAACGAGAATACCCAAAAGTATAGTACAGGTCCACTTTCCTGATAGCAGTAAAGGCAGCCCTCTCAGCTCATGGGAATGTGTGTGCCCCAGCTCATTTAGGACCATCCTGCAAGTCAGTATTGACCAAGTGTATCCTGAGTGGACAGGATGGTTTCAGGCTCTGCAGGCTATTACATCGAGTTTGTTGACTTACCCACTTTGATACAGAATGCTGCTCTACATAACTTAAATATTCCAGCAAAACATTCCACGCTGGGAGCATTAGAGCTTAAGCTTTACAGGATAGCCCACCTTTGTGCCTTCAGATCAGTGGAACCTTTCCTGACGATCTCTTGTAATCAACATTTCCCATTAAACTGAATTACAGTAATAACAAAACAAGCAAACAACAAAAATCCAAGGAAAACATTGTTCCCAATGTAATGCTTGCTTGAGATTATTGCATATAGGTCACTGACTTGTAGGAGCCAGTGCTTTAGACTTTGATTGTCTAGAAATGTATAGTAAGTGACAACAGCAAATTCTAATTTGCACCATTGTTTATGTGCCCCTGGTAACGTCCCAGCCCATTACCATCAGGCTTTGTGGCACTTGTCCTTGCCTTGTGTGACTGTCCAGCTCTCACATGTAGGTCAGGACTATGCCAACCCTTGAACAATAGCCTCTCTTCCTGTTTAAAGTACAATTTTTTTCTCCGATAATATCTCCATTCCATCTTCTTGCTGTACCAGACTTTAAAATGTAATGAGGTGATGCCAGCAGACCACATTTTGCTTTGTTAAGGGATGTGAATGCAGAGATATGCTATTTTCTGCAGTAGATTAATGCTCCATTGTTATAACAGTCAGAACTGAACCTGATGGGCAGCCTCTGTGGAGGCAATAGCTTGATGAGAGCCACTCTCTAAGTGCTCCAAAATGGAGCACTTTCTTTTTTTTTTTTTTTGTGGGAGAAGACATATAAAGTGTATCAATTAAACTAAAACAAACTAAAATAGATGCAGCAATCTTCCTAGTCAAGCAGAACCTGAAGTATTAAAGAGAAATGTATATTTCCTTCTGATGGATATTTACAAACTTATTTTCAGACATCACAGAATAATAGAATCGTTTGAGTTGGAAAGTACCCTTAAAGGTCATCCAGTCCAACCCCTCTGCAATGAACAGGGGCATCTACATCAATACTGCTGCTCGTTCTTCTGGCTCTGTGAAGTCCTGAAATCTCCTTGAGGGCTAAAATTGCTGCAAGTTCTGTAGTGCCTTCTGTCCTTCATGTTAACTATAAAGGTTGACAACTTTCAGGATGCAGATTTAGCATTATACATTTTCACCCCATTCTTCTTACCTGCTTAAGGATTTCTGCTGCTGTTTCATGTGAGCAATCAAATATCACATAGAACTCCTTCCCTTTCTTCATCTCCTTGAGTAAAGGTCTGGCATCTTTATTCCCAGAGGGCAATTGGCGGATTTTGATTTTAATGTTGTATCTAGAAGGGGCTTTGATGAGCTCTTGCAGGCGAATTAGACCTGAAAAATGATACACAATTATACAAACAATCTTTTTGTGCAATGAGTATTTATTGTCACTTGGAAAGAGTCTCTTATCAGTCCTAACATTTAATGTATCTAAGCTGCCATCTTCATATTTTTCAACCTCTTGATTGATACAGCTTTTCCTTTTCATGATTATACTTTGCCTCAGCACCTAAATACTCTGAAATACGTTCTGAATTTGTTGACTATAGCATATGTTTGCACTGATGCAATATTGATACTGTATCTTGCAAAAAAAAAAAAAGCAGTAGCTGGCAGCAAATTATTATCTCAGCATTAAAGAACAAAAACATAGAATTAAGAAAATCCCTTTACTAACTTTTCTGCCTAATAGTAAGTGTCTGTAGATGAGGAAAAACAGTGGAAGGAAACCACTCAATGTCCAGCACCTCCACTGTTGCTTACTTAGAAGCAATGGTGAGCTTGAGTGGCACTTAGCAGCTATTATTCTTAATAGGCACCCATATGGCTTTCATTGTCCTAATTTCAGCATACATTGCAATACCCCAGCGAGGGGAAATTTAATTTTTCCTTATCATCAATTTAGAGACAAAAAACTCAAGGGCATAGTGAAATTAAATGACTTGCTAAAGTTTGCTCAGCAAGTTTGAGATCTTAGAAAGTATTGAAATATTTTTAGATCCAGTTCTATATCTGTAAACACAAGAACATGACTCCTAATGCTGTCTTCAGCTGATACAAATCTACAGTGCTTATTTGAAGTCAGTGAAGCTCAACCAGTTGAAGATTTGTCCAAGTATTTAAACACAGAGCAATTCTACTAGCTAATTCAGCACTCCTATGTAATTTGTACTGCCTCCAAAAACAAAGTAAGATAGTTAAGAGTCCTTTGAGGTGTGTGATTACAGTCTCTTTCTCATTACCCATGAACTTAATTTTCCCACAAAAAACTTGTGATCTCCCGCTGCGTGAAAGTAAAAGGCTGTCTTAACAATATGCAGAGAAGGAGAGACAATATGAGCAAGTGGCACCTCTTAAACAAAAATCAAACAAATGATTGATATGAAAAAACTCACTCCCCTGCTGGGAGTGGTTATATATTTGTCTTGTGTGTGAATATCCTTGGTTCATTGATCCAGTGGCACACTGAAGGCAAAACAAAGAATCCCAATTTCTTCTGATGTTAGCAAGTTGCTACATATTGCTATGTTAGCTGTTGGTTTCCATTGTTGGCTTTCACTCAACTTTCTGGCAATGTTTTTTGAAAAAAATAGTCTTTCCTTCTGCCTGCAGTGCTGGGTTTGTTCTTTCGGGTCTTCAAGTATCAACAATCAATACAGAATATTAAGTATTATGAGTATTCAAATGTAAATTACTGTGCGCATTGTGAGATTAGAGCCTGGCTGGAAGCCAGCCTGTGTAAATATGAAACAATTTGAACTCATTATTATGAGGATGGAGTGCATTCTTCCAACACTGACTAACAAGTAGGAGTTTATGTAATCTGTCTGTAAAGCTATAACTTGGTTGTATAATAAATGCAAGTGTCCAACTGTTGACTGCAGTGTCTCAGCCACTATACCAAATGGTGAGTATAAGAAAATAAAATGAGTTTTGGGATAAGAAGAGTCCAGCATGTAAGGAATCTCTGCACCTTCACACTGAGTGTTGTTATATCTCTTTCCAGCATCAGAATCTACTTAACTTCCAGTGCAGTTGAACTGCAAGAGCAGAAGAAAAAGATACTAAACTATCTGCTTCAGCCGCATAGGGCTTGGACTTATGCTTCCCATTACTTCCTACTGCCACATCAAATGAAGGCAAAGCCTGGTCGTAGTGTACCAAAGAAATAAAAACAGCATTTAGGTGTGAAAGAAAATGCAAGTCGTTCTTTTTTCGAGGATCAGACATAACCTGAATGAGCAAGATGTTTAAATATGTGAAAGTCTTTGAATATTTCATATCATTTCACAATGTCTAAAACTGCAGCAAGTTGTATGTGATATACATAGGAATTCAAACATGCCTAGCATGAATGCAATGTTCCAACAGGCAAATAATCATATGCACTGGTGGTAATAATCATACACTACTGGTGGTAGTGTGTTAGTAGAAAGTGTGCACTTCCCCATTTCCCCTTTCTTTTTTTAATAATACATTTGTGTAATTGATTCATTCAGACTTAAAAGTTAATGAGATGGTTTTATTACTATGAGAGAAAATGTTTTTATTAGAAAACTGTTAGGATTAGCCAAGTTTGATCTTTTCTTTGAACAGTGCAAGTTCAAAGAAAGCAAATTTAGTAAGAATTCAAACTTTGCTCTGTGCAATCAGACTGAAATAACATGACAAAAAGAATTGGCTCCTGAGAATCTTAGAAAGCTAGGAGAGCTGGCTAAGAAATTGAATAAGGCAGGGACTCTTACAGAAGATGAGGAATTTAATGTGGTTGCTCTTCTCACCTTCTGGTAGGTTAAAATCATTGGATTCAGGGAAGATGG
Organism: Numida meleagris; assembly: GCF_002078875.1. NCBI lineage: Eukaryota > Metazoa > Chordata > Aves > Galliformes > Numididae > Numida > Numida meleagris. The sequence goes on from NC_034409.1 coordinate 102,207,003, forward strand.
AATAGATAAGAGTCAGAAACAACTGAAATAAAGTCATGTGTCTGTTACAGATCAATGTGCAAAATACCAATGTGCAAAACTGGGATATTGGAAGGGATCTACTACAAACTACTAAATTAAACCAAGGAAGAAGATGCATACCCAGCTCCGGCATGTAGAAATATAATACATAATTTATGGTAACCAAGTTTGGGAAATGCAGTGCTTGATGTACAATGCACTCTTCAGCAAGGTTTTGTCAGACTGTTTTAAAACTCCCAGAGACAATTCTTTGCTTTACACAGGCAAGGCATTGCACTTGATATAAATTAACTCTTTTAAATTAATTAATAGACAGAATTAAGCCTGATTATGGCCTGGGGACACAAATAATAAAGTGAGTTATGCCTAATACGTAAAAAAGGATGTCAGTCTCAACTAAAAAAAAAATAAAAATATTTGCTTAGGAGATTTATTTTGCCTTAGTATTAGAAAGCCATAGGCAATAAGGCATAAGGTGAGAATTTTAAAGAGAGAAAACCATGAGAACTTTATTCTATGCTCAGAAGCCATTAATTTGCTATTTAGAACAATGATTTTGGCTGAAAGTCCAAGACTTTGATTGAAAATCCATCTTCCAATGGCACAGAAAGGACAGCAGTTAGAAATAAATATCAGCTATAGTGTACTTTATTATTCTATTTATATTGAGGACTGAGAGACAAGAGGGTAAAAATCTGATTGACTCAACTCAGGAAAAAAGAATGAATTTTTCTAATATGTTTTTGCAGTAAAATACAAGTTCTAAAGTACCATAGGTCCCTTTGTAAGAGACAGTAAAAGTGTTTAGCATGGTACATAGAAGACAAAAGTTGCTAACATTTCTGTATTTGATAAGAAGCAGGATGAGTAAGTGCTTCCTATTCCAAACACAATTTTTAGCACTGTTGGTCGCAGATTTTCTAGATTTGTTCGTATAAAATTTGCTTATCATTGAAAGTCCTGTAGAGTCTGCTGAGCAGATTACTAACACTCAACCATTTATTTCATAAATGTTGAAACTTTGAATAAATTATAGAACATTGGAAATGTGTGCTAATGTTTTGTCAATATTAAAACGTGTGTATGAGATGATACGTAATAACTTTTCCTAGTGTCATCAGTGGACAGATTAGGAACAAAGCTGATATGGTTATAAAATGCTGAAGAACAAAATCTTAGGACTACAGTAAGAGACACACTGAGCTGCCAACGGAAGATAGCTCTGTATCACACTAAATTTCTTTGTTTGGTGTGATAAATTCTGTTGATATAGGCAGCTTCCTAGATGTATAGCACTTGCCCCCTCCTGGGAGGTGTCCATCTTCATATATCAACCTGCTCATGAAAAATTCAGAACCGTAAGATATTCATTTGCCCGATCACAAAAAGCAGATATCAATGAGAAAGATTTATTAAACAATGAAGATCTGTGAAGGCTAGTAGTAGCTTTTTCAGAAATTTATCATGCTCCTGTCTCTGTATTCATTCCAAAATCAGCACATGGAAAAAAAGTTATGGCTGAAAAACCGCTGGATTGCAAAAACTGGCAGGATGTTAAATACTGTTTGAGATAAGGAGAGTAAGCATAAGTGATTGGGATCATTTGGAAGCATGAGTTCATTCAGACAGACTGATTTTTTATCACTGCTCTGTGCAAACCTGCATTTCTCTTGGTGGAAGTGTTCGTGTGGTAATGAAAGGTGTAACTACCGGAGATGGGGGGAAACCTCAGCTTGATAAACAAGCATGGTATGTTGTCTCTGTGCCAGAGGTGGCCATGATGGCATGTGGGCTTGGAGCAGTACTGCAGTGTGAAGGATGAAAGCAGGGTTTTCACAGTCTTCAAAGTAGATCCCTAAACTGGAAGCAGGGCTAATCTGCAAACTCAGTTACAACCTGAGCATGCATCCCTGAAACTTCAGTGTTACACCCATTAATTCATTGTTAAATTAGGAACGAAGCTGCTCTTCGCATACAATTTGTCTCAAAGGAAAAGAAAAAAAAAACTTCAGATTTTTTTCTACTTGTAGTATAAAAATATCAAACATGAGAGATAAAAACTAAAAAAAAAGCCCAGGCTAAATGGTGTCAATCTAAACACAAACCAAAGAATATTTATATTGATCAAAATTGACCTCTTTTCTTCCCTGACTTCATGTTAATAAGATGAATGATGATTAATTTACTTTGAAAACATCTCTGCAAATTAAGTCTCTTTCATATCAGTCAATTTTTATAACTGAACATGTACACCACACTTGGTATTTTGGAATGCTAATTTGTTAATGGGGTAGGCTGAAAAGATGTCTATTCATTTACCCATTGGTATATTTTGGCATATACTGCTAGAAGCCCAAGAGAAATCCTGCTGACCTAGACCATCTCAGTATAGATGCAAGAAGTCTGTTGCAGTAAACACAGCCCAACTTGCTCCTTCTCTTCTACCTTCAGTACTCTGGTACACTCTATGAGTCTAAGGTGAGCAGAATAGAAATACTGGCATTGACATCTGCCTCTGGTATCCAGCAGGAGATGTGCTTCTTTTGTGCTGTCAAGTGTATATAAATAAATATAACATTTCTAGTGTTAAAATTATTGTTTATTTTTAGGGTTTTCTGTTTTGTTTTTTGGGTTTTTTTTAGCAGAGTTCTATTTTTCAGTCATGTTTTTACAACTTGACTTTAATATGGATGTGTTTGGGTTGTTTTTTATTTTGCATACTCCCTTTAAAGCCTTATGTAGATTCTTTCATGGCTCAGCCAGGATTGTTTTATGTCAATACCAAAGAATCAACTTGCTCATCCACAGAGCTCTAAAAGGGATTTATTTACGTGGGCAATAGGAAGAGAAAGGGAAATGCAAGTCTCAGAGCAGGACTGACTGTGAAATGCTTACTTTGCACCAATGACTGCTAATGCACAACAGGATTTTTCAGAAATGCACAAGGTTTTTTACAACTACTACATCTTTACTGTAAAAAGATGCTGTTGAAGGATGGGAGTGAGAATAGCTGGTATGCTCTAGCCACCTCACTGTAAAATGCTGTTGGAGGTAAGAGATCTACCAACAGCTAAGGTCATGTTGCAACATAGTCCACAGCTGGTTTCACCTCATTTACGTCTTCAACATTTTGATCTCACTAGGATCTTTACAATGGCTCACTTCACACAAGTCAGCAGAGGGAACTTTAACAGGGGTTCACTGATAAAGAGAATTCTCCATTGACCAATAAAGAGCAATTAAAAAATTGTTGGGCATTGTTGACAGAGCACAGCTGTGGTCTGTGTCTCTTCAGCGTTTCCATCAGGCTAAGATAGGCAGTTCTGGTTGTGGTGCACCCATTAGCCATTGGCCAGCTTTTGCCCAGACAGCTCTGCTCTGAGCCCTGTCCAGCATGCCAGCTGCTGAGGGCACGAGGAGCTGAGTGTCCTTGTGGTTTCAGCAAACTCATGGTGAAGTTAGCAGTTCCTTCCTGCAATTAAGATTTGAGGGCTTCAGCAGTCCATACGAAGGTCAGTCTTACCCATTGTTTAGACTGCAAAAAGCTGCATATTTCTCTAGCTGCAGTATTACTCCATTGACTCTGTTTTCTTCATCTCAACAGATCCAATGTCCCCAAGAAAATCTTTTCTGCTGCTTAGAATGTGCCCTTAAATGTAACTTAGTGCCCTGTAAAAAAAAAAAACTCTTAGGTGGTATGCCTTGCTTAGTATTTCCTACATTTTGATGGGAGAATTATAGACCTCTCTGAGCCTTTAATGGTTAGCTTACTTGTAAACATTTTCTTGTGAACTCAGATTATGGACACTTAATCTGTGACAGAATATTCACTGCAGGAGAGATCATACTCTCTGCAATCATACATGCAATAAATTTTGATGTATTATCTTGACGGATAGGACAGCTTCTGAGAAAAACTTAGAAATGCAATGTCAATGATCAGAATAGCTAGTAGATTTTTCCAAAACAAAATCTGTTCCCACTCCAGTGAGGGAAATGGCATTGCTTGCTATACTTTGGCTATTAGTACAACATGTGGTATCAGCTACAGGAATAGTAAAGCCTAGATAGTTAAAGATATGCAAAAGTGGCTTGGATTGCCTTATAACATCAGTGCTCTTGCTGCTTGTGTATTAAAAAAATGAAAGTCACAGTCTCTGATATATTTTGAAATCACTACTTCCCAGGAATGAGTTTGTTGTTCTCTTGTTATTATTATTTATTTGTTTGTTTGCTATATGAATAAAAAAAGGGATGTTTTACTGATATTCACTGTCCATGGTATGTTGTTGGAAAGCTGTAACTACTGCTTTTCCCAAGAGGAGGTTCTTGTCACAAAGAAGGAATGATCTTTTCTGAGTTAAAAGTCCCAGGCTGACAACATTTACACAAATTTTAACTTTCAGATTCAGCATTTGGTACCCATCTGACCACCATATTTGCTGAGACAGTTGCAAGGAAGAAGATAATCTCCATGTTAAAAATGCTGCAGTTCAAACTTTTATCTTGTAAATGCATTCTTTTTAAGATCTTCAGTGGAAATCTCTAATCAGCCCCACCCTAGAATATTTATCTGTTTGAAACTGTAGTATTGGTTCCACAAATAGGAAGCCAAAGGTGACTTATTATCAAGAATTCTGGAGCTATTTCTTGGTGACTTCTTAAGTTCGGATGAAATGAACATCTTTCCAAAAGCCATAGGCACAGAAGCCTAACTGCTCCTTACAAGATCTTTTTTATATTTGCTGCAAGTACTCCAAACTGAGCTATCACAGGCACTTTTGTCACAGAATTTATTTATGTACATGCATTAGCTGAAGCACTTGTCTTGGAGTGCACCAGTGCTACTTACCTGTGCTGTCTTCATAAACAACTGTCACTATTTTCCAGTTGTAGTATAGTACAAGATCCAAAACTGCTCTGCTGATGGCTGCATAGTCTGGGTAGAGGTTGATATAAAATGCATCCTTGTGATCAACTGTAGGGTGTTTCCATCGGGTCTGAATATGTGGGACTTCAAGTGCATTGCAAATGGACTGCACAGCACTGACAGAGGAGCTGTGGGAAGGTCCAAACAGGGCAGCTACACCAAGAGCGAGTTGATCACATGCTGCAGGGAAAGGAAGAAGCTGTTAGTCAGCGGAAGCAGGTAACTTGTGTGGCATTTACTGAGATCATTTATGCTCTATCCATGTCCATCAATTCAAAGTGATAGTAAGTAAACTTGTTCCAAAACCCAATTGTAAATGGCTCCTGAAAATGACTTTACTGATTAGCCTTATATCCTAGAACCAGCTTGCTACATATAAAAACCAAAACAGCTTAGCTGACCATTGACTTCAGATCTCATTGATTACTAAATTACTTTTCTCAGAATGGTATTTTCCTAGAGAAACCAGGAGCTTTCTGATTATTGGCTTGCCAAAGGGACATTGCATGAATTGAGTTTCATGGCAGTATGTCAGGGAATACATTCATGGAATCACAAGTGACAGTATTACAGATTCTCACCATGACTGGCAAGCTACTACCTATGCAAGTTGTTTTAATTTCAAGCTAATGAAGTAATATAAACAGTAAAGGGCATTATGATTTATGGTGCTGCTCCATAATCAGTGTTTACAGAAGATGCAATAAAGCCTAAAGGCTTGAGTAACAATGCAGAGAAATAAAGAGCCAATGTCACTGACATTTTAATATCTTTCCAAATCAGTCAAATGCTATTATCAACAAAGATTTCTTTCTCCTTATGTCTATATCTCATCCAACGCAGTTAATATTTCCTGAAAGAGAATCTCTTCTGTACGTGTATTTTTGTTTTTCTTCCCCTCCCATGTGTTTCACGCTAACTGACATGAGATGAAGGAATATTAACTACTTTTGTCCATTTTCAAAATTTACTGCAGATGTTTCTGATGAGGTCTTTATGGGCTGGGACAAAGCCGTGCACTGAGCTGCTGTGCTGCACCCTTTGTAATGTTGTTCTTTGTTGAAAATCTAGAAATCTCTGCTATTGGACTAAATGCTAAATATCCAAACACCCATGATGAGCAGAGGTTTTTAAAATTAATACTTAGCTATCTAATAGTAATAAAATAGGTCAGAAATCAATTATTTTCTGTTTTCAGTCTACAAATGGATGTCTCACAGATGGCATAAAATGCACAGGCTTTCAAGTTTTAATTCAGAAGCTTTCTGAAAAGATAACAAGTTTTAATGTGAAAATTGCATAAATAATATCAATAATTCATATCCAGAAGAAATTGGTATTGTCTGCATGGATTCCTCGTGCTTTAGCTTATAGACTTACAGAAATATTTGTAATGAGCTCCTTCCTACAGATTAAATGGATAAGGTACTGAGGTATTTTCACACTAGTCACGGAAGAGATTCCCACTATACAGAGAATCTAAAATGCTCTCCATCTGGATTATATGGATTATAAATGCAGCATACTTGATTTTTAATAACATTTAGCATCATCATATTTGATATTTGAAAATATGCAATAAACATGATTTAAAGCTATCTTTGATGTTTTTTTTTCCCAATCTTCAGTAAGAAACTAGAGTACCATGAGTAAAATTTAGTACCTTAGACATTTGAAAGGCAGCTTTCTTAAGTGATTTGTTTATTTTCTAGTCTTCATTTGCCTTACAGAAAACTTATCTTTTAACTTCCTGCAAGCACATTTTGTAACATTTACAGAAACAGATGTTATAATGAACTGCAAAACACATGTGCAGTCTTGGCAACTTATGGGTCTTTTCCTGGGCTTGCTTGCCTGAGATTGCATGCACACCATGAAATTCCAGGATCTTGACTCCTGAATATATTTTAGCAAACTTCAAGATTGCCTCCTAGAGGTGAAGAAATACACTGTGCTTAAGGAAAGTTATAGTATTTTTTCCTCTTCCTGTTTTGCTCTGCAAGTAAATTAGACACAAATAATTGGACCATAATTTTCCCTCTGGGAACAATAAAAGAATAAGCAAAAAATTCAGAACTTGTCCAATCCTTGTCTTACAGTTGTTTATAACAGAAGAATTGCACTCATATTTCTAACCCACTGAAGTGTTAATATTTCAGGTCTGAGAGAGTACAGGCCTCTGCTCTTTAAAGTAGAAATCATTTGTTATGAATAATGGATATCTGTGTGCATGCGCTAATTATAGGTTGTGACATCCCACTGTGCTCCCTGTTAGGCAGTGATCATTTTCTGCAGAATTCCAGGTGGCAAATCTGTTTTTTGGAAAGAAAAACTGGTTAGACCTGCCGCCTTCCATCTGGGGCTCTTAGCATGCAGACAGGATGTAGGTGTTTCATCAGAAACTAGATGACAAGTCCAACTCCAGCTTGATTCTTAGTTCAAGTAACTTTGAAATATAAATTTTATGTTACCATTTGTATACACGTGTTACAGCTGGAGGAGAAGAAGAGATCAGGGTGTGGAAAGATGGTATGGAACAGATATGATACTGACACAGTAATTGAGATAATTACCTCTTCTCGAGGCTTCAAAACTATCAAAAAGGTTAATTCTCTGGATGTCATAGGTTAATGTCGTATTAGGCATCAGTGTTCTGTTTCTATTAATGTTGGTGACTGCAAACTTGAAAGCCAATTCTTCAATATTAACAGGCTCATTTTCCACAGTTTCAAAGATCCCTCCTGTTGATAGAGATAAAGGAGAAGTATTATTCACCTCTTCATCACTGTACATAAAAGAGAAAAATAAATTATGAGCAACGATAAGCTGAGCGTTCATGAAGGAAAACAATTAAAATCACTGTTAAAAGCAGTAAAGCAAAAGCACATTGGATCATTAGTTTTTATTCACAATGTCACTGTAGGTTAGTCTCATATTATGAATGTTGGTTAGACAAACATCTGTGAAAGATTATGCGTGTTTATCATTCAGACTTCCTAAAGTAAAATGCTTAAATGTTTGTTAAAACTTCTGTTGAGTTCCCAGCTAAAAAAGTAGGGGTATTTATTGGTCTTGTTCACCTTGCTCAATCTAATCTATGTTTAGAGATGCAATGCGGATATGTTGGAGATGTTTTCTGAAGTGCACACATCCTGGCAGTAAAAGTTCCATGTTTAGAAGTAGCAGCTTGAAGAGAAATGGACTTAAAATTTCCACTTGAGGTCTTTGCCTTAGGAGGGGTTGTTCTTTTTCTGCTGTTACTTACACCTTGGGCATCACTGTTTGCCATTTCTCAGTTTGCTCAGGGGCAGATGAAAAGCAGTTTTTGCTTTTTCAAAGATCTTTGCCATATAAGCTGAATTTGTTGATATAAAACATAACTGATCCACACTGCTCCTATGAAAGATTCCAACTCTGTGCCAAAGTGGCAAATGATGTCTCCAGTGGCATAATGTTTACCAGTGCTATCATGGAATTGAATTAGAAGTCCCTTTGCAAGGACAGTGCTGCATCTAGCACAACGGCTTTCAGCTTGTTCCTCTGAACTCTTAACATCTTCTTTGAACTGTTTGAACAATGAGGTTGTCCCACTCAACCCATTCTGTGCAATTTCAGTCAAGCAACTGCTCTTTGAGCTCTACTCAATTTGTCAGAACTTATTTTCTGTCTTTCAAACTGAAATTGTATGCACTTCTTGATCCTTGTTAAAACAAATGATGTAAGTCAAAACTTTAACATGGAAGCAAGTTTTCCAGAAGAGGACCTGTAAAGAACCAATTTTAATTTTGGAAGCATTATCAATCATTTTTGCATATTTTCTGAGATGGAGAAGGAGGCTACATTTCAAGTCAACAGGCTGTCCCACTTATACTGGGATGTCTACTCCCTCTAGCCTCTAGAGACTATATTATGCCAACAACACATTCAAACTGTCTGGGAGTATTGGGATTTGATGAATGCATAACAAACACAGCTAATTTGAAAAAAATAGCTCCTTTAAACAGCAATTTCCAGCTTCAGTACTTGATTTTGCAAGTATAATTTACTAATTTAGTGCAAGTCACTAGAGAATACTTTGGATTTCTCTGTTACATATTTTCACATTTCATCATGTGAAATTTGAGCTTTAGATATTGCTTTATATTTTCTGATCATCAGAACGTATTCAGCTAACGGAATTTTGACGTCATCAATGTAGGAGTAGTGCAGTTATTAGCTGACAATCAGGAAATGGAAATACGGCAGAATTAAAACCTGTTTTGAATTTTAACTCAGCAATGAAAATACGGGAGGCTATCAAAACCAAGTTGTAATTTCTAGTTACTCTTGAATACACAACATCTTTTAACATCTCTCAAGACCATGTACAACAATACTGTAGCACGACTTCAGAAATTTTGCCAACTTAAGGAATGTTTTCATTTACTATACGTATTTCAGACTTGATTTTAGGTATGCAGTTCTTTCAGAGTCTATAATTCCTCATGACAGTAATGATACCAACAAGATTACTTCTTTTCTGGTTCAATAATATTTACTTTCCCATCTTTCATCTGAGGAATACATATATTTTCTGTTGACAATAACGCTGTTTAGTCTTGGGACAGCAATGTACAACAGTTATGTTTTGCTTGGACCTGTACTAGAATTAGCAGAATGTTATTTCATACGGCAAGATGGAAATCAATGATTATTATCAATAGTCTAAGATAACATTCTATTCAGTCAGAGTGATGTTAGCAAAAAATCTTCTGCATCATGGAAACTACTATTGTTCTGTGATTGTTCTAGTTATTTGTTTCTTTGTTTCTTTAACTTAAAATAACATATTTCAACCACTCTGCAGTAGTCTTTGTGTCCTATACATATCCACAAATGCAAGAACTTTTTTGTTTCAGGACTAGCACTTTTTCCAGACCTGTAATCACTTACCTATTAAATTGAGATTAATTTTAATTAGTGTACATTCAGGAACTATTTATAATTCATTAGCAAAATTTTACAGAATTTTTGCTTGGTTCCCATAAAAGAAGAATAGAAATTCACTGGGCAGGGGAGAGGAGTGGAAGGAAAGGAGGCATGATGGAAAGAGTGAAGGTTTTGCTAAGCAAACTAACCAAAACTGCATACAGAACATCACATACACTTCAAATATATTCAAATATATTTCTCTGAAAGTCAGATATAGAATCAATATGTTGGTACACATTCAACATATTTTCTGGAGTTCTTTTATACATGTTAACATAGCAGTAATGCACTCATAGAGAACTTTGGTTACATGCTTTAATTTGCTGGTGAGATTCTCTGGATAGATCTGCATAGGAATAGGACAGATAGTCATAATTATATGCATGAATTATACTTCCTAGAATCATAGAATCATAGCATGGTTTTGATTGGAAGGAACTTCAAGGATCACCTTATTCCAACCCCCCTGCCATGGGCAGGGATATCTTCCACTGGATCACGTTGCTCAAAGCCCCATCCAACCTTCAACACTTCCAGGGAGGGGACATTCACAGCTTCTCTGAGCAACCTGTGCCAGTGTCTCACCATGTTCAGAGAGACAAGTTTCTTCCTAATATCTAATCCAAATCACACACAAGACAAAGAGGTGATCCGAAACAGCCAGCATGGCTTCACCAAGGGCAGATCTTGCCTGACCCATCTGATGGCCTTCTATGATGGAGTGACAGCGTCGGTAAACAGGGGAAGGGCGACAGATGTCATCTACCCGGACTTCTGCAAAGCCTTTGACATGTTCCCTCACCACATTCTTCTCTCTAAATTGGAGAGGTATGGATTTGAAGGATGGACTGTTCAGTGGATTAAGAATTGGTTGGCTGGATGCAGCTGAAGGGTTGTGATTAATGGTTCTGTGTCAGGGTGGAGGCCGGTCACAAGCGATGTCCCTCAGGGGTCAGTCTTGGGACCAGTGCTCTTCAACGTCTTCATCAATGACATAGACGATGGCATCGAGTGCACCCTCAGCAAGTTTGAAGATGACACCAAGCTGAGCGGTGCAGTCGATACATTGGAGGGAAGGGAAGCCATCCAGAGGGACCTGGACAGGCTGGAGAAGTAGGCCCATGAGAACCTAATGAGGTTCAACAAGGCCAAACACACTTGGTGCTGCACTTGGGCAGGGGCAATCCCAGGTATTTATACAAACTGTGGGAAGAACTCCTTTAGAGCAGCCCTGTGGAGAAGGACTTGGGCGTCCTGGTGGATGAGAAGCTGGACATGAGCCAGCAGTGTGCATTCGCAGCCCAGAAGGCCAACTATGTTCTGGGCTGTATTAATAGAGGAGTGGCCACCAGGGTGAGGGAGGTGATTGTCCCTCTCTACTCAGCTCTTGTGAGGCCCCGTCTGGAGTACTGCGTCCAGGCCTGCAGCCCACAGCACAAGAAAGATGTAGAGCTCTTGGAATGGGTCCAGAGAAGGGCCACCAAGATGATCAGAGGGTAGAGCACCTCTCCTATGAAGAAAGGCTGAGGGAACTGGGCTTGTTAAGCTTGGAGAAGAGAAGGCTCCGGGGAGACCTCGTTGCTGCCTTCCAATACTTGAAGGGAACATATAAACAGGAGGGGGACTTACTGTTTACATGAGTTGATAGTGATAGAACAAGGGGGAATGGTTTTAAAGTAAGATGGGAGGTTTGGGTTAGATATTAGGAGGAAGTTTTTCACACAGAGGTTGGTGATGCACTGGAACAGGTTGCCCAAGGACATTGTGGATGCCCCATCCCTGGAGGCATTCAAGGCCAGGCTGGATGTGGCTCTGGGCAGTCTGTTCTAGTGGTTGGCAACCCTGCACATAGCAGGGGGTTTGAAACTAGATGATCTTTGAGGTCCTTTTCAACCCGGGCCATTCTATGATTCCATGATTCTAAATCTACTCTTTTTTTTAGTTTAAAGCCATTACTCCTTGTCCAATCACTACACTTCCTGATAAAATAAAGTCACTCCCCACCTTTCTTTTAGGATCCATTTAGGTACTGGAAGGCCCCAGTCTCCCCAAAGCCTTATCTTCTCCAGGCTGAACAGCCCCAACACTCTCAGCCTGTCTTCACAAGAGAGGTGCTCCAACCCTCTTATCATCTTCGTGGCTTCCTCCAGACTTAATCCAACAGATCCATGTCATTCTTGTGCTCAGGGCCCCAGACCTGGACACAGCACTCCAGATGGGGCCTCACGAGTGCAGAGCAGCTCCCTCTTCCTGCTGGCCACCCCTCTTTTGATGCAGCCCAGGATACAGTTGACCTGCATTGCGAGCACAAACTACAGCCTCATGTTGAGCCCCTCATCAACCAATACCCCAAGTCCTTCTCCATAGAATTCTCCTTCAGCCATTCTCCTTCACCTGAACTGGAAATGTTAAACACGGTGCCATTTAGAGTCTCTGAAAGCTAGTACCTTCCTGCCCCCACCACTCCTAGGATGGTGAAGTTTGGAGACCACTGACTTCACTCTTCCAAGCCACTAAATGTTTACTTGGTTACAGGTATACCCCCTGGTAACACCCTGAAGAAAGCACAAAAAGGAGTACCCTGCTGCCCATGAACAAACTCCGTGATATAGTTTATGAAGGAAATCATTGTTTACTGTGGGTGAAGTTTGGAAAAAGCCAGAACTGCTACCTATTTGAGCTTGATTTTTTCTGTTGGGACCTATGTGTGTAAAAAAGAGCCTAATCAGCCTATAAATTTGCATCACAAACAAAGCAGCAGATACAGTTTGTCTGTTCCATACTGTTGTGTTTTCACCCATGTATTCTTAATGAAATCCAGCAATTTATTAAATAGTTTCTCTTCTCTCATGTTCTGCTGATGGCTTGACATCAAGCTTAGAATTTATTGTAAGGTCCCGGTTAAAAGAGAAAGAGCAGATTAACTGACAAGTTTGATGAAGAACCAGTTTGTCAGATGATTCATTTAAATAAACAACATTTTAAAAACAAATTAACCAAAGGATTCTACAAGGGAAGGAAAAAAATCAATGTTAACTCAAGATATAAATGATGCTGAAGAAATGAGGCTGTTTCTTCTAAGCTCAAAAAAAAGCACAGTCATCCAAGGTAGGCTGTTGGTAGCACTTACAGGGGACAAAGTTCTCCCTTTCATCTCCCTCCCTTCCTTCCTAATTGTTCTTTGAGATAGTATATGCTCTCATGTATCTTAGGCCAACCAAAGGCATCTTAGCCCTGGGCAGTGGCAGACCTATCTTTCCTTCAAGGGTGATGGGCATGGAACAGGCTCCCTAAGACAGTGGGCATGGACCCAAATTCAAGAAGCATTTGAACATTTTTCTCAGACACAGTGTTTGAATTTTGGATGGTCCTGTGTGGAGCCCGGATTGGGACTCAGTGGACGTTGTACGATGCTTCCAATTCAGAATATTCTATGATTCAGTGATTCTGCACTTGGCACTGTGGTTGCACCCATGATGGGCATTTTGGGCCTCCTGAATCACAAGAAAGCTGAATACCCAAAATGAGGTGAGTGTGAGAACTATAGGAGCTGCTTTGTTTCTCATGGATGTAAACACTTCTGAGGGGCTGTGCCAGCAGACACAGCTGAGGAGCATTCCCATGCTCTGATCCCACATGCCCTGCTGCTCACAGACTCTGGAGAGGCAAAGCCAGCCTTACATTACTTGATCTTATTGCATGCAAGGAGCAATTCCCTCAGCCACACATAAGCACATCAGTGGGAGAACCAGTAATCATGTTCATTTAACAAATAAACCTGCTTCAGTGCACAACATGTGTGAGGAAACCTTTCACTTTCTGCATTTACTTTACAATGTCTCAGAGAATGAAGAGAAAAGCTGTATACGTCCCTACTTCTAATTTAGCTGCAGAAAGTAAGAGGAACATGCCTATTTGGCTAATCTTGCTCTAATAGAAACAAGATCTGAACCACGAGTGACTGCTCTTCAGAGAACAGCAAGGGATTCAAGTCAAACTGACAACTATGACAAAGCATCATCCCCATTCATCCTTTGAAGGAAAAAAGAAAAAGCTACAGCAAGTAAAATGTCAAAAATATATAAAAGTACACCTCAGTAGACACCTGAAAAAGTGGCTCCAGCCCTTCTGAGCAAGCAAATATTTCCATTTAATGGGGGTCATCATGGACTGAGAGAGTTTTAGAAAAGGTCATGACTGAATCAATTTCCATACTATTCAACGGATATCAACATTTCGCTTCAAGACAAGGCAAAGCTCAAAAGCCTGTTATTGGAAAAATTCTCTGTCCCCATTTTAAAACCTGCCACGAACAGCAACAGCTAAAAGTTCTTGACCTTTCTGATGGCAGTTATCGACCTGTCTCTCCAGGCTTTTTTGGTTGGGTTTCCTCAATGCAAAATATCTCACTAACAAAGTTCAGTCCCAATGCAGCAGATCTAGTACATTCTTTTAGCTGCATGTATACAGAATTGCCTGACTAGATATGAATGAATTTTTGTGATTTCAGTCATGGCATCACTTTGATGCTTTCAAAATTAAATGCAAACTTTCAAAAATATTTTTAAAAACTACATTCTGCTTGCAGATAGATTTTCCTTACCTACTCCATAGCTAAGATGAGAACAGTGTTTTAATGCACGTTTTTTTTCCTTATTATTTTTTACTCCCTGTTGAAGTACTTCAAAAAAGCCAAGTGGAATGGAGATAGGCTCACAGAAATAGCCCTGATAGCTTGCAAAACAGAGGTGTGAAAATACAACTGCTTTTGACGGAGGTCTGTGTTACCTTCTGACACCTAAAGGAGACTCAAAGAGAAAAAACATGTTCAGCCCTTAAGCCAGCCTGAAATCCAATGGTTGCCATGGATATGCCAAAACAGCAGCTATTTTTCAAATTTAGATCTTGCTCTGGGACACTTATACATTCATTATCTTGGTGGATAAACTTCAGATTTCCCAAATAAATTTTCTGCAAGTCTCTCCAGCTCACTGGTGGCTCCATGAGGCAGGTCTGTGTCCAGCCTTGTACAATGAACTAGCGGTTAACCTCCTTTGGAAACTGGGAGGCTGCTGTGTATCAGCTACTGAACTGTCACCTGGAAAATCTAAAATTCTTTATCGCCAGAGTAATTCTTCCTACTTTCTGACCAGAGGAAAATGTTGGCAGTGTGGGCATATCACATGCACATGTTGTTAAAATAGAGAAAAGAGTTGCTGAATACAAGATAAAATTTTCAAAGACCATAAGTCAAGCCACTACCAGACAGGATGAGATCTTAAAAATATACTGCTGGGATTTTTTTTACTGCCAGATTTCCATCCCTTAGCATACTATCTTGGTCCTAGAGCCAGCATTTCCAGCACCTTAAACTGCAGCACATCTATTCATATATGCACATCACTCCAGATGTGAGCATACCAGTACTAATTACAAGTATTTTGAGATTATGATAGAAATTAAAGCAAGAAACAGGAGGAGTTAAAAAACCTGAAAGCTGTTATGTTGTTGTTCTTATTGAGGTTCTACACTTCAAAAGACTGCTATTTGAAAGCAAACATGCTGATCATGCAGCAAGAAACGTCTGAAATATTAAAAGGTACAACCAAAGAACAATGGAAAATACAGATATCAGCTAAGATTTTCCTCATTTAGACACAAGAATTTTTCTCCTCCCTAGAGAAAAATTTGTTTTTCTATGATTCACAGCTCTTTTCAGTCATGGATAAAACTAAGATTCTATGTGGTTGATGTCCAGGTTTCCTTGCTCAGAGGACATCCTCGTTTCATAGCTTAAGCGTGATGTGCACATTCTCATCGGCCTGGGGAGATATTTTTTGCACAGGATAATGTGCTCACTCAGTAATGTGGAGGCACGTGGCCCACTTCCCTGAGGCTCTGAGCCACTGGAGGCTCCCAAAAGCATTCTGGTCCCACAACTTGCAGACAATCCACTAGCAGGATTTCCAGAAACAGCAGAACATCTGTATCCCAGGGGGACTGCTGCTTTGAGAAGCATCTCCTCCCACACACAGCACTATCTGAACACCATCAGGCCCATGAAACCTCATTAAAACCCACCTGTTAGCCACTGAAAAGAAGTGAGAGTTAAAATCCTAATGACTGCACAGCTATGTGTCATTGGCTTCCTGAAACAGAAGCTGTTGCTGATGCCAAGTTAATGTAGGAGATTCATAAAGCCAAATTAACATACATTTTGTCCTTGCTCCCTGTCAATACGAATATGGACTCTCAGCGCTCTGCTGCCCAAATGGCTACAGGCTCACACACACCTCTGATGCTCGAGGTGTGGGACTGAAATGGGGCAAGGCAAAACAGTACTTATAAAGGGTTTTTCTGCAAATTATGTTCACTTGTGGAGAGTGCCACTGAGACCGAAAGCACTTACTGCCAGAAAATATCCCAAGCACTTCCTCCATTTTTGTCTCTTACCAGAGGATGCTTTCTCCTTTGTCATAAGGTGCCCAACACAGAGCCGGTGTAAATGTACTCATCGCAGAGCTAAGGCTAGTATTCATCTTACAGGGAAAGAATAATCAAATGAGCTATTACTACTGGCTTACATTTTAAAAATATCTTTCTTTTTAAAGCTATCTCACCGACTGTGTAAGATTACTTCAGAAATTGGTTATTACCTCCAATTTATATATGACCTAAATACTACTGTTATATGTGTGAATTTGAAGAAAAAAGAAAAAAGTTTCTCAGAAATAATCATTAACAATCACAATCCTATAACCAACAATAATTGCATTTTGTATTTACAAATCCAGACTAAAATGGGCTTACTCCCTCAGGTTTTAATGGAATTAAATGCATGGGTTGTGCATGAGGCTAGTGGAATATAAACTAAACACATTAGTATTCTTTGCACGAGCGAATTTAGCCTTGCAAGGGGGACCTCTGAGTTAGGCAGCTATTATCATCCTCATTTTACAGACAGTGAAGCTGAGAGCTCGAGTGACTTTTCTACCATCACTCCCTCTTCAATCTGTTCAAACCCTACTTTGGAACTCCTCCATACATTGCTCTCTGCTTTTCAGCCTTTTCCCTGCCTTTTGTAAGCCCCTGTCCTTACCTTGGCATTTGCCATCTTTGCATTCACCCAGCTTGGTTTCTGTCCAGCATGCCTTTGATTTCATCCTATATACCCTGCCAAGTGTCACAGCCATCTCACTGCTGCTGCCAGTTCCTGAATCTGGAACACAATCCCTCTGCAACGCTTCATCCTGCTGTGGCCTCCTCCTTTTGGGGTGCATGTCAAACAATACTGAAAGCCCATATCCTTTCCTTGTTCTAACTACATTATTTCTAGCCATCAAAATCAAAAATAAAAGAAGAGTCAGTGGTCACAGAAAGGCAACTCACGTTCTGGTCCTCAGCAGGAACTCCCATATTTGTGTTTATAATCTCTATAGCTGCAAGTTTCTACAGACTACAAGAAATCCACAACCAAACACACTATTTCAGAGCAGGACTGGCTTTGGGGGGGCTGAGGTGAAACTTAAATTTTCCTTTCCATGTCTGTATAACAGGATTGAAAAACTGAAAACTGGGGCAGGTTCATGACCTGCAACCTCGCACACGAAGAAGGAAAAGAGTGCAACCAAAGTGTCAAAGTCAGCAAATGTGAGGACTGGGTTTGTTTGTTAGGTTAGATTTGTTTTTAGAAAGGTCACTGAATATTTGACAAACTGATGCTCCAAGGTTCAAAACTGTATGACTGAAATCCACTTCTGGGGCTGTGTTTAGGACCTGAGCGTACTCTGTAGCATCAGTAGAGACTTCGCTATCAGTGGTCAGTGGGCATGGTGGGGGTGGGTTGACGGTTGGACTAAGTGAGCTTGGAGGTATTTTCCAACCTTAATGATTCTGTGACATTCTGTACAAGAGCCAGGACCACGTTCTTGTAATTATCTGCAGACTAACAAAGTATTGCATTCAGCTATGCTTTTATCCTTTGGAAAGCACAGGGACAAAAGTATATATGTTTTTATGTACATATGTAAAAAGATGAGCGTATTAAGATACAAAGATCTGCTTTATTGAGTGGGATGTATCTGACTTTAGCTTGTGATTGTGGAGATATTTCCCAAGGGCTCAATCAGCACAATTCACTTTATACAATTTTGAAATAATGAACTTTTCTATTTTTACAGGAGAAAAAATGATTGACCTGATTTACATGTGTCTTGCAATACAACGGTAGTACTAGCAAGAAACCAAGGATGCTTTTAGAAGTGAAAACTCTTCATTTGATAGCTTAAAAAAGTGATTGTCTTACTGCTTGTACTGTATTGTTTTCACCTGATGCAGAGACCAGTCAGCAGGCACTGAAAATGCAGGATAGATACGCTATTTATATTGTTTGTTATTCTTCTTCCCACATAACCACACTTTCCTGCGTGAACCAGCTCTCCATGCATTGCAGCATTAATTTCAAAGGAGAGAAATACAGGAAAGGGAGAGAATTGGTTCTAATTACCCAGTTACACATGCAGCGTTGGGTCCCATCTGATGCTATTTTTGCAGAAAGGGGAAGGGAGTAAGAATTTTATCCCTTCTCTTCTTGGAGCTAGAAATAGGCAGATGAACCTTACAGACACCAAGCTCTGATATTGTGTAAGATGTTTTCCCCAGCAGCAATTAACCTGGAAAAAGCACTGAAAGAAGTTCAGGGTTAGGTTATGTCACTATGCTCTCCCACTGCACATGTGTACCTTCAGGACTGCTGTGCTGATATACTGTATGTTGTGAAAGTACATAGCAAATCAAGCTTTCACATTCAACAGAGCGATGTTTTAATCATGATATGTGTTACAAACCGAGCTGCTCTTTTCAGGACTGCCCAGTAGCCGCCCAGCCAAGTGCTGTGGTGAGAGACACTGCCAGCAAGACAGTGAGGAAGACAAAGCCCAGCACAATAGGTGCTTCACATGGGTATTTTTACTCAGTGTGAGCACTTATGGTGGTTAGGGATGTAAAGGGTTGGCCTCTTCTCATAAAGCACGGAGAGACAGAGGCACAGGCTGCCCAGGGAGGTGGTGGAGTCAGCATCCCTGGAGGTGTTCAAGAGCCGTGTGGATGTGGCACTGAGGGACACGGTCAGTGGCATGGCAGGGTGGGCTGACAGCTGGAGTAGGTGATCCTAGTGATCTTTGCCAACCTTAATGATTATACCAATTTCAGTAGGTTTTGGTCAAATTTTCTCGCGTCTGAGCATCTCTCGCAACCAGGCTGCAACAATTTAAAAAGTCCTGCTGAAAGAGAAACGTACTTTCCGGTGTCTCTTTAAATTTTTTCAGAGCACTGGTTCACAAATACAGTTTCCTTACATATCTGTCAGGGTCAGAGGATTTCCCTTTCAGATATCCTGACATATTGCTGATTACATGCTGGACTACAAAATGCTTCTGAAAGTGAAAAGGTGTGGAAAGGCAACAAGAAATTAGAGAGGAGGTGAAAATTACAGCAGAAAAAAAAAAGTGGTTTTAATTTCACAGAAACAAAAAGCAAATGAGGACAATGCAAACAAAGCTGGCTGAAAGACTGAAGGAAGACTAGATGACTGATGGCCTTGTGCTGCAGAATTTGCTGGAATTTGTACTTACATGCTTTTATGTAGGTACTAGCTTAAAACAGGAAGTACATCTGTGCAAAAAGCACTTCACCATCTTTCTTTGCCATTCCTGCAAGATCTTACACTTCCCAGAAATCAGTGATCAATACACTATGTGCAGCCACATCACTTTTTTTCTGCACTCTGACAGCAGATGACCCATAGAAAGATGTACAGCTTCATTTGGCTGAAGCCCTGGAGAGGCTGGTTACTCTATGTGGAGAGCACTCCTGAGTCAGGGGGATATAGCTTTGCTGTGAGGCAACAGTGAGTTTGAGTATGTAATAGCACTACTTCAGGACAAGCCATTTTTCTGAAGTTCTCAGACAGAAATAGAAAGCCAGATTTCAAATCCCAGACTGCTGTTTGAAATGTGCATTATTCAGTAAACAGCCTTTTTATGCAAAAACGTCAGGGTTATATCTTTAAAAATTATGTACTCTTTCTTTTCATGAGTGCCCATTAAGCACTATTATATGTAAGATGCTTAGGAACATAAGGTCTTTATTAAAGCTGAAGAAATCGGACTTTATCCTGAAAAAGCATGGATAAACTCAGATCACAGAGGATCCAAAAGTACATCCTTTCCAGAACGGAGGTGGCGGTGGAGGGAGGTTAGAGTTGGTAGGGAGACAGTTTTGCACTCTAACTTTGGTTAATTGCTCTTTTCTTTCTGGAATCCAGCAGTTACAATTCCTCTAAATGCAGAGAGCTATAGATCCAGAAATGGCTGACATGGGTTTCTCTGGGTGAGTATTCTAAAGACTCCACAGCTGACAAGCTACAGCAGAGATATCTCTTGGAGATGATATAAATGTTCTGTTTTTGAGTATTCTTAAAAATAACTGCCGAGGATAGACTCATCTGAGGCTGAAGGTATTTCTCACACTCTGGAGATAAGCTGAAATGGAGAGGATACCTAGTAACTGAATCAGAAGTCTTCCTGACTCAACTTCAAAAGCACACCAGGGGCAGCACTGGGGAACTTCTTGGCACCTTCCTCTTTGGGCTACACCTCTGGTCCTGTGAGATGCAGGTCTTCAGCAGAGCAGGGAGAAAGGGGATCAGTGCAGGAAATATGCTATTCCCCCCTTCTCCTTCCACAGCACAGCCTCTCATTTGCAGCATCACAAAGTGTGGGCCCAGGATTGCTGCCTTTTTTTTTCCTAAGGTCTGCTTCAGCATAATTTACAGGCAAACTGGGTTTGGCCAACAGCCATTTAAATACAACTGTTCCAGAGATGGAGAATCAAGCCAAGTGTGCTCCTGATGGTGCTGAAATGATGGCATTTCTTGTAACACCTCGGCAAAGAGGAGCATCAACTATGTTTTATAGCTATTATATAAAAGTAGATGCTCAGAACCCAGCAGACATACATTAATAAAGCATAGTCAGCTTGACACACTGCTCACTGATCTGGTCTTGGCTTACAAGGGAACTATATAACATATCTATTAGGAAAACACTGTGCTATGGAAGAGCATTTCAGCTCTGACAAAAACATCTAAGGAACCCCACCCCCCAAAGCAGTTAATGGACTATGTTCAGGCCACAGCCAGCCTAGTGGAAGAGTTTTCCCAGGCGTCTTTTACTGCTTTTTTGCACAAATGAACCTGTTTCAATAGGACAGGAAGCCTTGCAGACCTCTAGGAAGAGTGACAAAATATGGGTAAGACTGCAAAAAGCCACTCTGATCACATTATGTGTTTAATTAAAAATATATATAAAAGTGAGGATTAAAACCATAAACTTGAGAAAAGACATAAGTGATCTAATTGATTTTCATTAAAATAAATAACTGTTTCCCTCCATTAATCTTATGTTGGTTTAGAGGAAGGATACAAAACCAAATGTCAGCAGATTTCCCAATATCAGCTATTTTGATCCTCTTGAAACTCCAAGTAAACCGTTGAGGTGGGGCACTTCACTGACTGTTCCCCATGGATTGTGAAATGCCAGCAAGTTGAAATCAGTGGGATTTTCTCAGAGTTTCTCTTATTCCTTCTACTTCATAGATATATATTTTTCCTCCATCCTTCTGGATTATTCAGTCTCTCTCTTGCTAGCATTCATGTAGTTTCATCCTTAAATACACACATATCAAAAAGGAAAACACAGAAAATGAACTGTAATTCTTCTAAAGAAGGCATTATTTATGCTGCACCATCAGTAAAAGAGTTGCTTAAAAGAAAAACGTCAAGATACATTTTCGGTCTTGTAAAGTACAACAACTAAGTAGGCTGATCTAGGGCTATGTCTTTAAGGATGGGGGTGGCAGATTTTGCAACTGATCCAACCTTACAAGTAATGTTTAATCAGTACCCGCACTTTGAGTTGCCATATTTCTTTATAATAATGATGGTTGGCTCTTGAAAAGATATTTAGTTGAGGTTCCTGCAAATTAAAGCTCCCTTCATAATTATAAATCTGGAACATTTCTGTTTATTAAAATACTGAGGGCCATTTTAGTGTGAAAAATATCTTATTTGCTTCTACATTTGCAAATGTTAAAGTAACAAGTGCAAAGAGAGTGCGTCTACACCTGGTCACAACTTCAGGGAATGTTAAACTATAAATTAGTGGAGATTTGGAATGCAAACACAAACTGGACCTACTAACAACTATAGGAATGCTTTTAATGTTTTTTTTTTTTCCAAAGAAGAACATATATTCTTGTTCCCACAAGACAGATTTGAAAACACTTAGGATGCAGAGAGGGAACCAAGAGTTCCCAGCAATGTTAAACCATCTGATGGAGAAACACACAGTTTTGAAATTCTTAGGCATAACGGGGTATAAGAGGGGACATAAGAGCCTTAACTCCAGAAATCCTTTCACCAGGCAAGTTTTCCTGTTGCAGCACCACTTTTCTTAATGCTGAATATCCCAAAATGTTCTTTAAATCCAAACTTTTCATTTCATTCATACATCAGTCTCTGGGTTTTGTAGGCCCCCACTCAAATTATTCACAAAAGCTATTAAAGCAGTCTCTTTTAGGTAAGCCAAATATATGAAGCATTGGCAAATTTCAGGATACCTGAGCCAGCAATCTTCTGACTAGATAAAAGCCAAACATGAAATGCTTTGTATCTGGGGCATACATAGAAATGCCTGCTGCACCAGCAAACATTCTCAGACAAAGGCAATCCTAGCTGAGACTTACTAGCTGATTCTTGGGGATGAATTCAGTATAAAACCAAGTGGAAAAGACTGTAGCAGCTAAATCTGTTTCCATTCTTTGTTTCTCATCCGGAGTGTTTTGCATATAGCATTTTCTGTGTTTCAAGGGCTATGTGCAGCAAATGAGATATGTCTCAGTGCCTTCTGTAAAAAGACTCCTAAAATTCTTAAAAACAAACAACAAAAAGATCCCTGAAATACACATCCTCCCACATCAGCAAGTGTTAAATGAAAATTCAGAATGTATCTTACTTTATATTTGGTTGCAAATTAAACTGCTGTAGCACTGCTGTACTCATGGATCTCTGGATTTTTACTGCAAAGCCGAAGTAGACTTCTTTCCCATTAAAAAGATGGTATAACAGTGATTCAGCTGAAATAACGTGAAGATGTGAGGCGTGCATTGGCTGTTATCAGTTTTCTGTCCAAAGATGTAGTTTTTATGCAGATTTTTCGTTATTGGACAGGTTTGCTTGTTATGTGCAATGAGTACGTTAGCAATTATATGCACTTACACAATGCATGTTTGAGATTGTTCTGCACTGAAAACACACTTTTAAATTCTAGATCTCCTTAGTTGTTCTATCCAACATTCTGCCTCTGCAGGACTATTTTCCTTCACTGCTTTTTATTTTTATCCTGATCTAGTCCTGCTTATTGTAGGTAATCAATGTGACTGAAGCCCAAATCTTTCCATTAACTTCTCTCAAGCCAGAAGTTTGCAAGAAAATCTCTTCTAGGCTCTGGTAGGGTATTACAAACTCTATTTCCTCATGGCTAAACACTCAGTATGATTAAGTGGGAGCAGCTTCATCTGGAATTATTAACAAGTTATTTAGATATGTCAGTTATTAGAGGTAAGACATGTATTAACCATAGTTGTATTACACTTAGTTGCAATTATCACTAAAAAAGTTAGATATACACTTTTACAGAATGGCGGGAATTTGGTTGTGGAGAATTTTACAAACGTGTTAGTCACAGTAAAACTACAATATATTTTTTAATGATTTAGGGGAAAAAAAAGAAAGAAAATAACTATTCACTGAAAAACTGGAAACTACCTCTCTGGTCTCATTAAGTGAATACTGCGATTATTAAATCATTCCTAAAATATCCAACATAGAAAACATGAAGTATAGCTTTTATATTTTTTTTGTGTTTTTTTTTTATATCATAGTTTCATCGTCAGAAATTTCAACTAAAAGTTCCTAAAGTAACCTTGCTATGAAGAGGAAATTGTAATTAATTATAGTTAGCACGGTGCATAAAGTATAGCTTGAAACCCATTACATAGTCATAATTTCAATGTATTACCATCAATCAGAAGAGGAAAACTGAAGTTTGGAATTAAATTAAAACTTCAGCTCATGAAAGATTAGATTTCCCTGCTAGGTGACTCAAGTTTCCTCTCTGCATATAAAGCTTCCTATACACTGTGTTATTTTGATTTTTCTTTACATTTTTTACATCTGAAAGGTCTTCCATATATTGGAAGGCATGTGTTAGGTCTGTATGTTCAAAGCGGCATCAAGGCTAGTCTTTGCCTTAACATGAAACACTGTTCTTCTCATGCTGCAGATTTGCAAATCCCAGGGTGGATTTCCGTAACAACAGAGCTGCGATTGTTTCAAATTGCTGGAGCTGTTGCGTTTCATGGCTGCATAAACTGGAGGAAGAGAACTGCCCGACCAAGCAACTCCACTAGCTCTTGATAAGCATGAACAGAGACTCTAAAAGAAATACTGGACTAAGACTTTCAGGTAATTAATTTCATTTACGAAGACTTTCTGAAGGAAATGTGGCAGATCCCAAGGAAAGCCAGGTATAAAGCAGAGGCTGAATAAAAGTGATTCAGAGATGGGACACCCTTGTCCTGAAGATTGTCATACACTCTTCAGATTCAGGCAGACACATCTCAACAGTATGTGATTCTTGTCTCACTCGCATGAGTGGAACTTTTTCCCCTGCATTCAATAAAATTAGTATTTAAACCATATGCCTACTCCTTTTTGTTATCATATTGGTTTCAGTAATTCAAGAAGTAAGCTATTACAGCAAAGCCCTGCTATTTAAGCACTTGCTGGCTGGAGACTGTATGACAAAAAGGCTGCTTTGGCTTATTGTGTAGATATCCTTCTTTTCCTTTATCCTTTGCTTAGTTATTTTGTGCCTACCAAACGCTGGTGCCTGCTGGGCATGACTCTGATCTCAGTATCTCTGAAGTGTCTCAAGCTACTTCTATTTACTCTTCCACATGACTTACTTCCAGCATTCACTAAAGAACAGAAGCAAAACAGCTTGTTGATTATTGTATTTAAAGATGAGTTTGGTGCAGGAAGCATAACGATGGTAGAGAAGTCTCTTTTTATTTTTATTCTTTTCCCGAACACTCAAACCTGGAACAACACTTACTCACATCCCCACCTGGGGATGGACAAGCCACCAACGAAGTGGATGCCCATAGATTTGGGAAAGTTTTATAAAACATGAATCACATAGACAAAGGGAAATTTGTTCTTCTCTTTTTTTTAAAACTTTTTCCTCCAAGGATATGACACTTGACAGAGTGTATGATTCTGAAAAACAGAGACAGTTTTAAAGACTATGAGCCAGAACACTACTCCTTGACAGGTTGTAATTTATTCAGATCAACACTGAGTGCCATTTTAAAACACGTGCCGCAGTCATGCAGAAGTTAATGGGCTCTGTTTTGAGGAAAGGGGATGAAATTCCGCTCCTTTTTATGGTTGAAGATAGGTGCAGATTACCTAATGATCCTGCCTGGCATAAAACTTTGAGGAATTCTGAAGGGAGTAATAAATCACGGTGGAGGTCTTAAAGAAGAAGCAGGGTGCTCATGTGTTGCAGGAAAGCTTTCTTTCAGTTTTATATGACACAACAAACTGGGTAACAGAATTATGTGCACATGCAGTTTTTGCTTGCTGACACAACAAGTGTTGCTTCTAACTACATATGTTTTCTGTGAAATACTGAACACTGAAAAATGGTCAAATTAACAACTGCAATACATTTTCTATGTAAATTAAATGCTATGTAGACAACACTTGTAGTGATAATAGCTCTCTATGTGACATATGTTTAATGATTTAGATTGGCTCCTGTTGAGAGGGATTTAATTTAAGGCACTTATGGCATTGGGCTCAAATTATTTGCAGGAGCTGATTGAAGCTTATGTTTTACCCTACAGCTTTTACCTACAGCTTGTGTTCAGCTAAGGATCATCCACTGAGTACATTTCATTTATCTCTTGCAGGATCTCAAATGTGGGCTTTAGCCACGATTTTCTCTCTCGATACATGTTGTTTAAGTACTTTGCAACACTATCAACCATTGTTGTAGAATCAGATGTAAAAACAAAATTGCCGAATTCTTGTATGTGATTTTTTTTTTTTAATTTAAGTGTCAGGCCACAAATTTTTAAACTCTCCCCATCTACTTCCCTTGACAGCAAGACTTTGATGTCTAGTCTCCATTAAAATTGGAAAGAATTAGTCATCCAACCCCTCAAGCTTTTAACCTCTCCAATTTCCCATCTACCTTTACCAATGACCATCAATGAACTGCTGACTGTAGGAACCTATGGATTTGGAAGTGTCATCATCAAATTTAAACTTAATCCACAGTATGCAGGTACCACTAATCTTTCCTGTGCATTGTGATATTATCTCTCCATGTTGATAAACTCCACTAAGCAGTGGTTTCCAACTATATGCTCTCCTTAAAACATTTGCAGATGCATGTGCACAGCTTTTGCTGGAGTGACATGGGAGCTGAGTGCATAGCTTTCACTGAAGTTGTCTGGGTGTGAAAGCATGATTTTGATCCAAAATGTAATGGCCTCCCATTAACTGTTTTGGCCTTTGAATTGGACCCTCAGCACTCACTGATCTGGCCCTTATTAACAGTAATGATTGTTAAATCCAGGGGGAGGGTGGGGAATACAGAGTGCAGATGAGAGTAAATAATCAAAATGGATGTGTAATTTCCCTGTAGCACAATGCCAGCTGGCTTAGAAAAGGCTGAGGGCAACTGAAGCAATGGTTATTTCATTATTGCTTGAAAACTAGATGGCTGATGCTACTCCTTTGATTTCTCAGATAGTTGGCTATTCTTTTCTGATTTTAGGAGCTCTGTGAAGGGGTGGATTAGTCCATCAGGATCATCCTGTGCAGGGTCTCCAGATGTCCAAAGGATATTTAGATGTGTAAAGTCTTTTAATGCAGGGGAGAAAATCCAGCTGATGTCTCTTTGTATTCAAAGAACATGTTGGGTCTTGTGGTGTGGTGATGGCACAGAGGACAATGCCATACAAAAACTCAACATGCTACACTGCGTAGTCTTCACCAAATAATGATCACAAAGTTTCTAATGCTTTGCATTGCAACCATGTGTTGCGTGTGCCAAAGAGGTTATTTCTTAAAATGCCCAGTCCATAAAGAGAATAATTGCATTACTTCCTTTCCTAGAAACATTCTGAAAATACACTTTTCCACAAGGAAAGGGGATTTAACTTGATCCCTGTGCATCATGTAAAGCTTCTACAGGTATCTCATGGGACTGGCATTAGCCCATTGCTAGAGCCATCACTAGAATCTGAGTTCAGACCAAAATGGTTCGAAGTATTGATAGATACAGCACGAGGATGTCCCCTCCTCCTGGCTGAAAGCTAGTTCTACACATCTTCTGGGCAAATTTCATTTCTTACAGGCAGTACAGGTACATACGGCAGATTTAAAATATAGGTTAGATATTCAGTGAAAGTCTAACAGAAAGCCTGTGATGTAGAACAGTATTAAATAGAAATTAGCTAAATCATTCCAGGAAAAGAGCTAACACTAAGCACATTTATGGAATCAAGTTAGAATAATTTGCACACACTACGTCTGAAATTCCAGACTTTTCAGAGTGTGGATATTTTGTAAACCTTCACTTCCATTTTTCTTTGCTTCCCAATGATGATTACATTTTCCTTTTCCAAAATATGGAGTATTTCCTGAATCACATTTCTCACTTCATATCTACAGTGGCAAATACAATCCTTAAAATATTAAACTGCGTTTAATAGTTGAATTATGTTGATTTATGAGAAGATACATGACCATGATGCAATTCAAACATTGATGGGAGAAAAGAGCCTACTGGCCTTGGTGGGCTTGCATTCGCGTTACCTCATGGACAGCCATTTTGCAGAAGCCCTCCTAATGGGGACTCTGGAGGCATCTCCATAGGTGAGGATGCTCTGCTCAGCCCCATTCCTGGAAAAGTATCCTGTAGTTACTGGAGCACAGCCTCTGACTTTCAATGCATATTAAAAAAAAAATAGTTTCAGGAAATAATACTGTGAGCTGGCAAAACTGATGAGTTAACTGCATATAAATAGCAAGTACATAATAAATTATTCCATTAAAAATAAAAAGATACCTTTCTCTTATCATTTTTCTGAATACATAAACCAGAATCAGACTAGCCTTCAGAAGACTATTAGAAATGCATGCAAATCAGCAGTGCTGGATCCAAAATCCCAGACCCTAAAGCAGACCAAACCTTAACTATAGACAAGAAGTTTGGGTTTTGATGCAGACACGAAAATCTGAATCTCATTCATATTGAAGTTCTGACATTTTTCTAGAAGCAGATTTCAGATACAAATTTGGATATTAACATAGATGTAGACCAAAAAGAAGTCATAAAGATATAAAAATCTTTGTTTATAAAGTGTAATTGTTTTTACCATTGCTCCTCTACAGATTGTTTGAAAGATGAGGGATGTACAACAAACATGAAATTGCAATGTCAGGAACACAGTTGCTTGTTTGTTCAGATAGTGCATACATTGCCCATAATCATGGGATATTCTACTTTTTTAATCTCTGTGCTCATATGGTTAATCCTGCCAAAAATAATACCAGTTGAGCTTGACAGGATTTCAACATGTGGTTTTAGCATGCCAAGAAATGATTTCTTAAATTTGTCCTTCGTGAACTCTAGCAGATGGTTTTTCTCTATTGAGGCTACATTTTGTCATATACATTATTTTGTGAGCAGAGATAGACTAAAGGTTTGAATTCTAGAAAAGGCAGTAAAAATGTATTATTAGCCATTTAGAATTCATTTCTATTCAATAAAGCTTCAGCAGCTGGCTGAATAAGCTTATTAATATAAGAAATTACTGTTCATCCGTGCCACTTTTCATTCAAGGTGTGAGCACTTGAAAAAATAAAAAACTGAAGAAAATGGAAGGAAGGAAGGAAGGAAGGAAGGAAGGAAGGAAGGAAGGAAGGAAGGANGGAAGGAAGGAAGGAAGGAAGGAAGGAAGGAAGGAAGGAGGGAAGGAAGGAAGGGAGGAAGGGAGGAAGGGAGGAAGGGAGGAAGGGAGGAAGGGAGGAGAGAAAGAGAAATAAAGAAGGTCACTGATTTTTTTATGCCTGAGAAATTCTGTTTCCTTAATATTTTGTTGTGGTTTTTGTTGTTGTTTTTTTTTTTTTTTTCAAGTGTGATCTGTTTGGTTCATTTGAGCATGGTTTGGGTCATTTTAGAGGTGTATGTCTCTTTAAAATCTTCTGTGGTGACTAGACACTTTTTAACTACCAAATGAGCCCAGATGGCATGTACTCAAGAAGTCTGGGGGGAGATAAAACAGCAGAATGGAAAAGTAGCTGAGCTGCTAACAAAATACAGTTTCTCATTAGTGTAAGAATCATCACCAGAAGACTCACGAGTGGCAAATGCTGAGGTACCAGTTTTTAAAAGAAGGTGTTTGGGACTACCGTTGAGAATTGCTGACAAATTTGCTACCTGGAAGACCAAATGAAATTATAAATTGCAATACGGAATGTATAAAATGGCTGATGAAAATAGCTCGAGTTATGCATATCTAACTGTGCTGAGCAGCAAAAAATGGTGGAAGTTCCTCCTTATGAGGCAGAATCCCTCTTGGGCACACCTGGGAAGTGACAACAAGCCCTGTCTTGGCTTTGAGGAAGAAGGAAGAAGAAGAAAGGAAGTGAAAACTAAGTGAAAATGAAGACAGAAAAATGGAAAAGGACATGCAAGAAGTGAATAGAAAGGAAAATGAAAAGGGAAAAAAAAGAAAGAAAGAATGAAAAACGAGAAAAAGCAAAAGGAAAGTGAAAAAGTAGCTCAGTGCATTAGCTCTACGCTAGCTCAGAGCCTGGTGGAGGATCATGGATGTTTTTCCCTCTAGAGGTCACAGGTAGTCCTCAAAAGTCTCATTCTGAGGAGGACAGAGCTACACAACCCCTTTTTTTTCCTTTTTTTTTTTTTTTTTTGTGAATGGGTCATACTTGTAGGTGCGTAAGTACCGCAAATAGCTCCTCTTGAGAGCTGTGCACCGAGTCTGCTCTTTTCATCTTGTCCATCTCATCAGGATGTGAGAAAACCCATTTCTTCTTGCCTAACGTGGCAAGTGCTTTATTTCAGCAATGATCTGCTTAACTCTTCTAACTCTGTGTACTCTCTGAGCTAGCAGCTTCCTTGTTTAAGCCATTTTCTTGTAGTTAAAAAAGAAAAAATAACTTTCTCTGAAAGTCCTATGTAATGTTTGTAAATCTTTTAATGTGGAGTTTGTCCTCGTGTTACAAAACAAAACACATGTCAAAATCAATTAAATGCTGTTTTTGTTTTGGGAGGAATGTTACAATGTTCTCTACACAGAGCCAATGGAGTTCAGGAAATGCTGACATGAATTCTGTCTAATTTTCTCTATGGCATTCATTTAATTCAAATTTAAATAACAAAAACAAACAAACAACAAGAAGAAAACAACAAAAAACCCATGTTTTTTGCACAAAAGCAGTGCCAACAATAGTGAATTGAATTTTCTATTCTTCTTTTCCACAGAGAATGAAAAGACCTGAGAACTATCTGAAAATCTGTGGGATGCTCTTTTCATGTTATCAGGTGTAATTTGTAGTAAGAAAAGACAGATGATGTAATTATGGATGGCTTACAAAACAAACCTGAACACAGCAATTAAACTCGGTGGTTGAAGACCTGGCTCATGGAGGATTTGTTATTGACATCTTACGAGTAAAAAGTTTCTTTTCTTTCTTAAGGAATGTTTTCTTTGTCTCTTATTATGCTAAGATGTATATGCTTAAGCATACCACTGGTCCTACTGAGTTCAGTAGGACTGAGGTTAACACTAAGCCAATGCATTCTTCTTTGCCTGGTAGGCCTTGCAGAGCTAAAATATTCAGATGCTGGTATACGAGATTTCATGCAGATGGATGCACAGCGTGGGTCTCCAAACCTCAGAAGTATATGTGTGTGTAAAATCAGCATCTTTTATTCTACAGAGGGGAAAAAAAAACGTTTTCTCACTTTTTTCATGTCCGTGCTTGAGAAAATTGTTATGAGGGGCTATTAACGGAAACAAGATGAGGCTCTCAGTGCAATGGAAATAATCATCTACCTTATATAGTGAGCATTCTGAAAGTAAGACCTAACTGCAGCCTCACTGCAGGAGGTGACACTTTGCAGAGCACTGACTGCAGACGTGAGATTAGAAAGGATAAAGAAAACAACTGCCTCATTCCAAATAGGAAAAGAGAACATGGAAGAGACCATAAGAAGTTTGGAGTTACTGTACTATAGATTTCTCAAATACAGACAATAACTGGGCAAGAAGAGTTGCAAATACATCTGAAAACACGATGATATGTTTTGGTGGAGTCTGTCCTCCTGGACTGTCCCCCTGGGCAGCCTGATCTAGTGTTTGATCTAGAAGTTGGCAACCCTGCCCATGGCAGGGGCTTGGAACAAGATGGTCTTTGAAGTTCCTTCCAACCCAAGTCATTCTGTGATTCTATGATTCTACGATTCACATGCGTGTGAGGTTCCATCTATTCACAGCACTTTGCCCAGAGTCTCAGTTTTGAGTCACCACTGTCCAGGAGAAGATGCAGGGAAGCTAGATGTTTGCTTGGCTGTTTGTTTCTTTTTCATTTTTAAATCATGGCAAAGCTTTTAGCATTAAAAGCTTTTTTTTTTTCTTTTCACTGCATATGTTCTCCCAATGCATCAATGATCAAAGGGCCCTTTTGCGAAATAAGAATTCATTTCTTTAAAGAGGACAGCTGCTTTGACAGAAATTTACAGTCACCTTTGTAAAACAAAGTAGAACACTAAGAAAGAAAGTTCACACTGAGGTGAGCCATATGGGGCTTTTAAGTGGTATAGCACCTTTACAGGGATTTGCTGTACTTCTTGCTGTGACTGCAAGGTGTAATGCTGCCGGGAACCCAGTCATTGGCTCCATCTCCTTGAGGGTGTCATCGTTTCCATATGCATAACTTACCATTATAGCAGCATTATGGTTATTTGCAAAAAGAGTTTTCCAGGTCTCCACTTTTTTAATATTGCTGATGCAGTTTTACAGCAAAAAATGACCTGGAGAAAGTGCTTCTCTTTGTATTTACAACACAGCATGGGTTTGCGTTGATGCCTGCTAGTGAACTGCTTTATCCCTTCAGCACATGAAATAATATTATTGGCACTAAAAAGCCAAACCACAAAACAAAACAAAACAAAAAAGCACAGAGAAGGTGCAGATAGGTCTGGCTGACTCCATTTTGCAGAGGTGCAGCACATGTTCTGAAACATTTGGGTAATGAATGGAGTAATAGAGCTGTCAGCTCTTTGGTACTCAGCTGACCAGCTGTCAAGCAGAGACCTGTCTTTTGCAATTGGTAGCCTTTGTTTTTTGTGTTTGATTCCCTTATTTCATCAAAAGACTTTCTTTGAAAAGAATATTTGAATCATGCATGTGTGGGGGATGGCTTCTTGTATCAAGATCATCTGCTAGAAACAACTGGGGCTTCTTGATTAAAAGTTGTTGCTTTTTAAATAAAGCATTTTTTTTTTCATGTTGGGATTTTTGCTATTAGAGCAATTCCTTTGTATTATTCAGATCTGGTGATAATTAATTGAAAAAATTCAGAGACCACAATAGCACACTTTGTGCAATACTTCCTGAATATAAGGAAGAATTTTTTTACTATAAGGGTGATGAGGGAGTGGAACAGGTTGCCCAGAGAGGTGATGGATGCCCCATCTCTGGAGATGCTCAAGGTCAGGCTGGATGGGGCTGTGAGCACCTGATGGAACTGTAGGTGTCCCTGCTCACTGCAGGGGGGTTGGACCAGATGGCCTTTAAGGGTCCATTCCAATTCAAACAGTTCTATGACTTCCATTGTGCTGTTAATAGCTTAGAAACACAGGGCACCACAGGTCGA
The DNA here is from genome assembly GCF_002078875.1 of Numida meleagris. NCBI lineage: Eukaryota > Metazoa > Chordata > Aves > Galliformes > Numididae > Numida > Numida meleagris. Next base: position 102,240,026 of record NC_034409.1, read on the forward strand.
GTTCTCCTTCTCCTTCCAGCAAGGGTCTGGGGGACAGGGGACAGCAGGAGGCCTTTCATCTTCAGCAGAATTTATTAAGTAGTAGTGGCTGGTGGCCAATGATGCCCTACAATAACTCTCCTAGAGAGAGTATTTCTTCCACAAAAGCTCTAAAATCATTACAAATTTATAGATGAGAGACGGGAAAAGGACTTTTTAAAAAGCTGCTGAAAAAGGCCTTGCACAACTCTGTATTAATCATGTAAGAATCTGGCAAATCTTCAGCAGACTGTGCTGAGGTGTACACAGGATTTGATGCTTCATTTTTCTTCTTATTTTAAAAAAACTAACTAAAATAACTAACACTGACCATGTCCTTCAGTGCCACATCCACACGGCTCTCAAACACCTCCAGGGACGGTGACTCCATCACCACCGTGAGCAGCCTGTGCCACTGCCTCACCGCTCTTGCTGAGAAAAAAAATGTTCCTAGTATCTAACCTGAACCTCCCATTGCACAACTTGAGGCCATTACCTCTCATCCTATCTCTGTAACCTGGGAGAAGAGGCCGACTCCCACCTCGCCAGAATCTCCTGTCAGGTGGTTGTAGAGAGCAATAGGGTCTCTCCCCTGAGCCTTCTCTTCTCCAGACTGTCCTGCGGTGGCCATGGGGAACACCCACAGACGAGATGCCCACAGGTACTGCTTGCCTGTGAGCAGGTACTGTACATCTATGAGAGAGGCATCCAGCCTCCTTCCTTAGGAGTTTTAGGATCTACTTAAAGAGCAAAACCTTGAGCAGCCTGGTCTGATCCCACAGCTGGTCCTGTCTGGGGCAGAGGGCTGGACTGGAGTCCTCCAGAGGACTCTTCCAATGCAGATTATTCTATAATCCTATGAACAGCTGGATAGTATTTTCTGGGGAAGAAGCTAGTCAACAGAGTTTGGGAAAGTGCCCTTTATCTGATAAAATGAAGATGACGTCCCTTTCTGGTCTATCACATAGGCTCTACTTCCATTTTTGGATGCATGCACATCCTTCTGCACCTCTTTGGTAGTACTACGCAGTTTTTGACTGATATCTTAGTATGACAGCATTTATACAAAGTTTTGGCTGATCTGCACTGTGAATCTGCCTCTTCAGTATCCATCACTTCCATCCCGCAACTGGTAGGAAGCAAGGAGTAAGCTGAAAGAGCAGAATACTTTTTGCAGATTAGTCACTTGCAAATGTATTCTTTGAGGTTCTCTCTTAGCGCACAGTTCAGATATGAAAAAGCAATATGTATTTTACATCTTTTATTTATTCCTTCTTTTGCACTGTGGCTAGTTTTTGATTTTCACGAAGGCTAGTATTCCAGTTTCCAATATCAGGAAGGATGTAGGGCAGTGGGCATGATACAGAAGCTCATTTCCATTTACAGATTCAAATGCTGACCTCCGCATTTGCCTACTCCAGTAATTTTCATTGCATTTTTGGAGAAAATTGCAAGTTTTGCATTTAAAAGGACTCTATGAAGTGTAACAATCGAAGAGTGCAGGCATGATGGGCTGGGAGCACTCACCTTCAGGGAGACAGAAAGATAAAATCTTTGCATTTCCAAACTCCTTCCTAGTTGACTACAAAGGTTGGAAGAGTCCTGGTACAGCCCAGCACCCCGCAGTGCCCAGGCTTGGACTCACCACGCACATTTGAGAAGCCTTCCAAGGTCTTACCCTCATATCCCGGATACAGCTGCTCACAGCAAGTTTATGCCTGTTCATTGCTTATTCCCCAGTATGTTTTTAAAACACTGCTGACAGACTCCACTTTGTTTTCCACTGAAGGCCCTACAGTTTCACGTAAACATCAATGACTGAAACTCATTATAATTGAACTCCTTATAATTGCAGTGTATCTGTCTGTACTGGTCCTGTGTGCATACAGACGGTATTTTCTCTGATATTAATAAGCCATCGTATCTGAAATCCTACCGTACATGACTGACTGACAAGAGTAACGATGAACCTGAAGCTTTGATGTGGTCCCAAGGGAATTGTTTTAGGCACAAAGCAGGAACTAACCTTCAATAATGTTTATGCAAGTCATCTATTATTAGAGTCATCTAGTTAAATGCTATGGTTATCCAGTGCCAGAGAAAAGCAGGCTTAGGGGACTTGGTGCAGCTTTGATACAAACAGGAGAAAGTCCCTTTGCCTCTTTAGTGTTGAAATTGCTTTTACACTCTGACTAAGCTGGCCCACATTTACCAAGACGCCAGATGGATATAGGAAATGCCATAGATTTTACGATGCTTTATGACTTCCAATTTACCCAAGCCCATTTTCTATAAATTATTCAAGATATTAAGGCCCCAGTTTTCAGAATTAGCCACCAATTCTGTGACTGCAAATAATTACAGGTACAATTTATAGCAAATAGATGCAAGGTCATTTTTTGATATGTAGACACCTGACTACCTGATTATCCCACAAAAATGATATCTATGTGCTATAAAACCTTCTCAGAATAATCTGTCTCTGGCAAATTGCTTCCATGAAATTACAGCCTGTGTTGAAGTCCTCTCAAAAAAAAAATTAAAAAGTAATTATATCATTAGTATATATCTTTGTGGAGGACAGCTTTAAAAATCTTTAAAATCTTTCTTTAAAGATGTAATCATAGTTTCCCTGGGGTCTGCTGCACTGGCAAACTTATGGTCCATCACCTAAAAATGTCAGCGTGATGCCTTTGGTACACATAAGAAAGACAGATCTTCCTCGGTGTTGTTATAAAAACTATTTTCATGTTCCAGCATTTGGATTTATGAGGCATAGCGTATATGTATTATACATTTCTTTTAAAGTAGTAGACTTAGGAAAGTAAAAAGGGCTAATATTAAGTAAAAAATAGAAATAAAAGGAATGCTGTTAAAGGAGGAAAAGCGTCAGGGATTTTTTAAGGCTTAATTTCCACTCTTCTCCACGGACTTGAGAGAGTTTACATCTAAGTACTGGGAGTATTAGGGTGAAAAGGTTATTTAGATTAATTCCAAATTTCAGCTTACATTGAGCCATGTCTAAAACAGTGTCCCCTTTGGAAGCAGCAGGCACATGTGTGTGAGCAGCTGTTGTGGTAGAGTTTCTGAATTAATAAAGCTAAGAATATTATCTATAAAAGCATGCAACTAATTTTTACTATCTGTTACTAACTTAGTTTACTACCCGTTTCCCTTCAACTGGTTATTAAAAGTGTGGTTACTTGATCTTTGCTCCACAAACCCATTATTGCAATTGTGAGTTTGGTCAGATTTCTAACAATTTTGTTTAGGAAACTGTCACATGTAGAACTGTGATTTAAATATCTGCTGAAAGAATGACTCATTCTACCCTGGCAGTCATAGCACACACCTCAGCAGTACAAAGCCCTGGCATATTTCTCTGAAGTGCCATCTAAAGCCTATCTCAGTGTAAAATGTTCCTGCGTGTCAGTGAAAAAACACCAATTTGCAAGAGATTTTAATGAATGATAGCAGGTAAGGAAAGATAGGATTAGAAAAAAGCATGTCTGGTAGCTTGGAGACTTACTCATCAGGAGAGTGAGGCTTCAGTGTCTGTGGCAGATGGAGAAGGGCTCTCCAACTCTACTAAATGCTCCTACCCTACTTTGTCACAAAGTTTCACAAGAAAAGGTTTTGTCAAGAACTTATGAAACAAAAATCCATCACTGTCTCCAAAGGTATGACCAACTGGCAATTCAAGAAAAGACAAGATTCAGTTTTCTTAGTCATGACTCACTGGACCAAAGCTATTCCCAGTTCTACACATAGGTTTGTCCTTTGTGTTTGGTTGACTTTGATAGTAGATGAAGAATATTTCATGGTTGGCCATTTTTACTAGTTTAGATTGTCCCAGGTAAGTGACTGGGGCAACCAAATCTTACAGGCCAAACAGGTCTAGCGCCTGCATCTGTGACCATGTTGCTCACCCATAAATGCCCATGACTTCGTTCTGCATAGAAGAGATCGTCTGCACCCACTTCAAAGTGGAAATGCTTCATGTGCAAAGGAGCCAGGAATCTGAAATATGGAGCTAATGCTTTTTTCCCTGCATTGTGGAACCACCATATAGAGAGTAAAATAGCCAGTGCTGTTAATTCTCTTAGAGAAAAATGAAAAGTGATTTTTTTAAAATGTAAATTGTAAGATTTTTCATCATTCTGATGAGCAGGTATCCAGACAGTGAGTTACAAAGGTAGTGAGAGGATGCTTCCTAAGAAACATTGAAGAGCTGAGATATTCTGTACACTAATTAGTGCAGCATTTGATCAGATTTGTAAAATCTGGTCAAAATCACCCTCTATTTTCTGTCAGCTCCCCCTTACTGATGTCTGCAAACTTCATGTAATGACCAGGAACCGTCTTTATAGAGTAACTACCTTATGAAAATAACATGGTCTTTTTTCCTACAGAATTTCTATTCTGAAATTTGGCTCCTGTCTTTTCTTACAAATTGCTTGACTTTTTACCTCTCCAGAGAAGGTTGCAGCTACCATGAAATTTAATGCAAGTATCATGCTAACATGGTAATATACATATACACAAGTTTGCATAATGGCATATGCTATAAATATATCAAGTGTTTTATATGAGAAGTTATCAAGGGTGGGATTTAGTGAATGGTTTCTAACTGCAGTATCTGTTTGAAATATTTTGAGTGGGACTTAGCTGACATTTTTCACTATGTCTTCCATTTGATACATCTATAGAATGCCAGACAGGAGAAATTTTTTGGCAAATTGTTCTGAAATCAATTAAAGATATGTGAGAGAAGTGGAAATTTCATCCAGAAAGGAGAGGGAATTAATATTATATTCAAACTTAAAGAAAAATCTTTTTAGATCACAGTTTAAACTTTCTTCAAAGTAACAGTTCGGAAAGCTCATACTGACAGAGAACAGAAATGGCAAGCATGTTTGAGAATATGCAAATATGGTGAAGGTTGCTGTTCCTACTGTGGTGCTGCCTACTCTTACGAGCAAGATAATAATGTGCCACTGTAGTCCAGAGGCACTGTAGCCATCTCTGGAAAAGATGAAGGAAATCTGATTTCAGTAGGAGATGACTGACAGACAATGTCTTTAGGCTTTTTAATGGCTATTCTGTCTCTCTGTTGCTGATGAAGGTAAAAACTGACAACACCACAGAATTGATATGGCCATACAAGCCTCTGTCATGGGGGAAAACAGCTTGCATCCTAGAGTGTCCCCAAGTCAGCTTGTTAAATAGAAATTAATGCTCTTCTTTTAGCTGTTCTGAATTTAGACTGGACAAAAGATGAGAAAACAATAAAAGAGTTCTGCTAGACATGTGTGAACCTTTGCTTTGAAATGCAATTTTTCATAAATTCATGTTGGTTCTAATTTTATACTCTCACCAAAACCTCCCCCCAAAGGCAGAATGAATTCTGAGTGCCCAGAGAGAGCAGGGTCTGCTTCTTGGTGTTGTAGTGAGATGAAGCACCATAACAAACAGCATGTTGTGAAACCTGACAGTTATTGACAACAAAAACTGTATGCAGTTAAAATGAGCAACGATGAAACAGCTCAGCAAAAACCCTGTAGAAATCTCACAGAAGCAACTCATGAACTTATTCATGCCCCATTGGCCCATGTAGTGGCCAGATGTTCCCTCTTATTTATAATGGTGATGAGAGTAAGCCTGCATAAGTCTTCCTCAGAAGGTGGTGGGAGAAAAGGGAATAGGACATGCTCCCTACTTCCCCCAGAAACAGGTGTGATTATAGCTTCAGAAGGCAAGATGAGGCCGAGACAGTAGTATGCCAGTAGTACTGCAAAAATTGTAGCTGTCTTTTTCTTTTGTGCTCTCTCTGACATGCCCTTTGAGCTCATTCCAGACTAATTGCCCATTGGGATGGCCTTGGCAGCTTTCCTCTCGCACCAGACCTTCAGGCAAAGGGCATTGCCAGACTCAGGATATAGGGAAGAGGAAAGGAGGTAAAGAAGCTTTTGCTTCCTTGACATTCATTTTATCTCTTCTGACACACTGGGACACAAGGATGCCTTGCTGGTGGCATGCTGGTGGATGGACCTCATGAAAAAAGACAAAAAAAAGCAAGGGTGTCTGATTTTTCCTTTGCTTTAGTTTTCAGTGGTAACATCACACCTTCCAGTTCCCTAAGCCTACTCAGAAGTATGTAAGGGAACGTAGCATTTCCCTTCGTCATAGAAGGAAGTAGACATCACTAGGGTCAACAGAACGTGAGCCCAGGTGAACAGCATTTCATGGTGCTACAGTTGTCATGTGATGTTGTTGCAAGGCCTCTTTTTTGTTATCCTCAAAAGGTTGTGTTGGCTGGGAAGGTTTCCAGTGGGTGAGAAGAAGGTAAACGTCACATCCATCTCCAGGAAGGGCAAGAAGGAGAATCCTCCAACTGCAAGCTGGTGAGCCTCACTTTAGTCCATGGGAATGTTATGGAGCAAGACTTTCTGGAAGCCATTTCCAGCCATGTGAGGGACAAGAATGTGGCTGGAAACAGCCAAAAATGAACTCCTTCCTCTGTTTCTCTAGTACTGTCTTGGATAGAGTCATACAAGGCAAAACAGCTGGTTCAAAATAGCTGGGGCATGAAATTCTTAGGCTGCTAGGTGAAGGCTTCTGCGTTTTACCCTGCCAGATCATGTCTGTGGTGATAATATCCTTGTGGCAGGCATATGTCTCTCTTCAGTAAGGTTACTGCTCTATTTTCTACATAACTGTAGTATGCTAAGTGTAGGTGTTAGCTTTCTGCTGTGAAGTAGGGCAGAGGTAAGGCTTTTAACAGTGGGTTTTATTCTTGTAACTTCAGCCTTTCCCTGCAAAGGTCATAAAATCACCCATAAAATATTTTATTTTTTGTAAATACCCTAAAGCTGTCACATAATCATTGCCCGCTTTTCAGTCCCTGACAAGGCAGCTGTTGTGGTTATGGCGAAAGCACATGAAGAGAACAGCAGAATATTAACAAACAGTAAAATTCTAGTAACAAAAAGTGAAGGAAATGGAAGCGTTTTTTGTTGTTGTTCTAGCAATAGTGCAGATTGTGTTATATAATTACAGTGAAACTAATAGCCAACTAATTCTGCTGGCTACTTTCTCATAAACATTGCTTCTTGCCCTCTTTATCAGAGAGATTTTCCTATGCAAACAAACAGTATCACTGTTAGGTTTTTATTATTCTGATATCCTTGCCATTTCCCAGATGGTTTTTGAGCACACAGAAACATCCCTTTCCTGAAGAGGCAGTGACCAGAATGTACCATTTACACCACAGTGGAGTACCAGTATAAATCATAGAATCATAGAATGGTTTGGGTTGGAAGGGACCTTTAAAATCACCTAGTTCCACTTCCCCTGCTATAGGCAGGGACACCTCCTTCTAGAACAGGTTGCTCAAAGCTCCATCCAGCCTGGCCTTGAACGCTTCCAGGGAGGGGACATCCACAACCTGGAAGCATAAATGGCAGCAATAAAATAAAATCTCTCCCCTAAGTCAGTTTAACCCCTCACTAATATTTATAGGAACATCAGCAACAACAAGTGAAAAGTGCAACAAGGTGCAGGCTTTTCGCAAGGGGACTCTCTCTACACCTGAATCATAGAATCACAGAATTGCTCAGGTTGGGAAAGACTTTTGAGATCATCAAGTCCAACCACAACCTAATCATACTATCCTAACTCCAACAACCCACCGCTAAATCATGTCCCTGAGCACCACATCCAAACAGTTTTTAAACACATTCAGGGATGGTGACTCAACCACCTCCCTGGGGTGCCTGTTCCAGTGCTTAACGACCCTTTCTGTAAAGAAGTTTTTCCTGATATCCAACCTAAACTTCCCCTGGTGCAACTTGAGGCCATTTCCCTGTGGTGGAATATTTGACGGACAGTGGGCATATTTATTAGAACATGCTCGAGTAATCCCTGGAGTGTCCTTGGCAGCCTGAGACGAGGAACAGCTGCTGTGTTGCAAGGTCAAACATCTATGCCTCCAGGTTGTGCTCTATGGGACTGCTAACCATTATCTAACTGCAAGAATGCCTATGTGATGATATCCACTGTCCAATTAACAGTGTTGTAGCACGCAACGCCTACCTGATGCTCTATAAATGTTGTAGTTGAATTGCAATAAATAAGCACTATGCGATAACCATATTTGTACAGCGGGTGACTTTGTCGTGCGTGTTGCGACATTTCCCCTTGTCCTGTCACCTGTCACCAGTGAGAAGAGACCAACCCCACTCTTACTGCAATCACCTTTCAGGTATTTGAAGAGAGCAATGAGGTCTCCCCTCAGCCTCCTCTTCCCCAGTCTAAAGAGCCCAGTTCCTTTAGTCTCTCCTCGTAGGGCATATTCTCCAAGCCCTTCACAAGCCTTGCTGCCCTTCTTGGACGTGCTCCAGCACCTCAATGTCCTTTCTGTATTGAGGTGCCCAAAACTGAACACAGTACATGTCCTAAAATTGAGGAAAGATCATTTCAGGCAGAGCTGGGAGGACAGATGAAATATAAGTCAAAGCCTCATCTGCTCTTAAATTAAGTAAGGCCAATGGCAACCTTGTGTAAGCCATTTGAACAGAGTGAAACTGTCACTTCAGGGACAATGCCACACATGAAAATGATTAACGTCACTAACCTCTTTTCTCACTAACAAACCTTCACCCTGAGCATGTGATAAAGGTACAGAGAGAAGGATTAAGTGAGTGCTAGTATATCTGACTGTGTATTCCACAGTTACTGGTCCATGTTCTGTTTTATTAAATGGAAAGTAAAAAAGATGATGTCCTGTGGTGTATGGATAAATGTTGGAATGAATGTGCTCCATCTACCTTTACTGGATAGCGCTTTTAATGCATCAAAGCATACTTCCAAGGTTCCAAGACTCAAGCACTGAACTTAGGTCCTTTCTTTCTCTTCATAATATTGTAAGCTGTACACAAAACTTTAATGAATGCATCTGTTTCAGACTCATGTGGCAAACTTTATTGCATGTTTATTTAATGGATAAACAAAGAGGAGTGTGCTTCAATCCATTGCAAAAACCAGTTATTGCAAAACTAGACAGTATCACACTCAAGGCTCCTCAGGAAAGGTTCAGTAGCTCTCTGTCTACATGAGAGCCTGTATTATCCCTTGGACAATAAGATTTATTTTCCAGAAAGATAAGACTGCTAAATCAGCTTCTGACCTTCTTGAAGCTCACACAGCAAGATTATCTACTGCCTGGAAGCAGACAGATGTAGAAAATCTTGATCTGTCACATACTGCTGAAGAGACAACTCCTGTTAAGTAAAACTAACACAGTAGTCTTAATTGGCACATTTTGGTCCATGCACAAGTGTGTTGGGAGATGTGACATTGACCAACCATCTCTCTAGAGGTTCAACTAGAAGGCTTCTGGGTTGGGAATACGCGGCATGGAGAGCGCTTTAGTTAAGTATCTGTTCTCATCACATTATTCCTTTGGATGCTGCACTAACGAAGTTTGGTGTGAGCTGGTAATCAGAAGCTAAACAAGTCCATCTCTGTCAATGCTGCTCTCACTCACTGTTTTTCCTGCTTCATTGCCTCAGACTTCCACACAAAGATGTAAAGATTAAGAAAAAGAATGCTGTGCCAAGACTGATAGCACTGAGAGATATTAAAGTTACAAATACATGTTTCTTTGATATTGGTAATACATTGCATTTTTTTAGTAACATTTACTGATAACTTTAAAATTACTGCAACGCCACTATTCCCACACTACACTTGAGGATAGCAGGTAGTTTTAGATCTTATTTCTGGGGGATTGCGTTAGATCATGAAAACATGACCTCAACTGGAATTTGATGGCATTATTTTAAAAAGCAACTATAGATATCTATAGTTTAGGATTTTCCATCTTAAAAATAGATGCATAACCTTTAGGAGAGCACAGAAAATCTATGACAATCCATTTCTCAAATACTGAATTAGACGAACCGTTGGGTTTCAAGGGGCCATAATTTCTGCTATTGATGTAGACTGCTAGATTCTAATTTAGCCATAATTTAGTCAATATCAGACATAATTCCCTTGCTTAAAAAGTTATTAAAAATTTAATAAAACCAAGGAGATTCTAGGACAAAGTATATTAAGATGACATAAAAGTTGTACATACATATTAATTTAAAGACATACTAGATCTTAATTAGAATGTCTTACTTGAACATTGCCAAATATGAATATTCTTAGACAGTTTTAGAATGCATTTTCAGTTCTGAATGCAGTAGATATCAAATGCATAGAACCAAGAGAGGTCTACTCACCTTTAAATTTGTTCTTTTACAGTACTGATAAACATGAATGCTAGAAGCATACACATGTGAGCTGTTCTTGTATGTTAAGTGACACGTGCTTTTATATGTTACTGATATTGATACATAAGAACTGATAGAGGCCTCAGCTCTGCATACCTCAGTTGAGGGTGGGCAGTGTAATCCGTTCACTTCTATTCCCTGAAGCGGAGTGAGCTGAAGGACACAAGTTTATCTGGAAGCCCAGTGTTTAAGTTACTCATGAAAATATAGTTCAAAGAAAATCTAAGGCTTGTTGAATGTGGGTTTAAGGGGTTGGTCACTGTTTGTTTTGTTTTGCTTTTGTTGTTTTGTTTGTTTGTTCTGCATTCTTTCCATTCTCCATCTCTCAAAGCAAGGCATTATGAAAATTTGTAGTTGCTGTCTGCTGCCACTTTGCAGAACCTGCAGTCATTTAGTATGAAGTATGTGTGAGTAATTGGAGACTGGTTTCTTTCATGTCCAAACAGCTTTAACCTTCAACAAAATCCTAGCATGCTTTTAGCTCATTTTCTAGAGATTTGTTACTTTTAGTCTTTCTTCTACTAAACAATCCAACTAAGATGTTCACTTACGTCCTTGAATACCTGTGTCTATATTGCTATTTAATTAATCAGTTTGCCGATGCAGCAGTTGACACGCTCCTGGATCACTTTTACAGTGCACAAAGTATTTGCACACTGTGCCTAAGGCAAACAAATGAAGAATTTTTTCTAACCTACCTGCACTGGGGTGTCTCACAAGCAGATATTATTCATCATAACTGTAGTTCATCAAGGCTTTATGGTAAAAGTCTACAACACAAATATATGCTCTTAAAAATGCTTTTGAGGTTTGCTTGTCTGTTATCATAGAATCATAGAATCACCAAGGTTGGAAAAGACCTACAAGATCATCCAGTCCAACCATCCACCTACCACCAATATAACCCCACTAAACCATGTCCCTCAACACAACGTCTAAATGTTCCTTGAACACCTCCAGGGACGGTGACTCAACCACCTCCTTGGGCAGCCCATTCCAATGCCTGACCACTCTTTCAGAAAAGTATTATTTCCTAGTGTCCAGCCTAAATCCACCCTGGTGCAACTTGAGGCCATTCCCACTTCTCCTGTCACTAGTTACAAGAGAGAAGAGGCTGACACCCAGCTCACTACAACCTCCCTTCAAGTAGTTGAAGAGAGTGGTAAGGTCTCCCCCGAGCCTCTTCTTCTCCAGACTGAACAACCCCAGCTCCCTCAGCCACTCCTCATAAGGCCTGTGCTCCAGACCCCTCACCAGCTTCGTCGCCCTCCTCTGAACACGCTCCAGGGCCTCAATGTCTTTCTTGCAGTGAGGGGCCCAAAACTGAACACAGTACTCGAGGTGCGGCCTCACCAGGGCTGAGTACAAAGGGACAATGACTTCCCCACTCCTACCAGCAACACTATTTCTGATACAAGCCAGGATGCCATTGGCCATCTTGGCCACCTGGGCACACTGCTGGCTCATGTTCAGCCAAGCACTGACCAATACCCCCAGGTCTGTTTCCTCTACACAGTCTTCCAGCCACTCTTCCCCAAGCCTGTAGCACTGCCTGTTGTTGTTTTGGCCAAAGTGCAGGACCCGGCACTTGGTCTTGTTGAATCTCATCCCATTGGCTTCAGCCCAGAGATCCAAACTGTCCCAATCTTGTTGAATCTTGTATGGCTCAAAAATAGCATTAAAATTTTCCAAACAAAAAGATAATCTTAAAAATGAAAACACATTCCTAATGCATATTGTGAATTACCTCTGATTCACCCAGACCTACAGAAGCAAATGAAGCAGTAAACTCATGTTTGGATCAAGAATCTTTTGAAATTCAGGCCACATTTTCTGAGGCTCTGTCATCAGTTTTTGAAGGTTTACACAGAGGGTGCAGGTGGGTCACATGTGCACTTTGTACTACTCTCTGCAGCTGTCACCATCTTCTGCCAATATGAGCAAAAAGCAGAGAGAGCTGCACCAGTGCTGAGCTGAACTGGTCTGTCACTGCAGAGGCAGTCATCCATCGCACAGTGACATCCACAAGACATGGTCACAAGATGGCTTTGGAAAGTTCTTGTTTATGGAATCAGTGCTAACTTACATGATTTCTGTTTGAGTGTGCAGTGTAGAACAGATGCATAGACTAAGTATAAACAGCTTTGGAGAGAGGAGGCCTGATTTCATTGCTAATAATGTATTTCAGAAAAGATAAGCAGCTGGCACGCATTGAAACCCTTTTCAAACAATGACCAACATCAAATGGTTCAAATGGGTCAGAGGAAAGCAAGGGAGTTTACAAACGCAATTGACTATAAAAAGCATTACTGTGGTCTCTGTACCACTTCACAATGTATCATTCTTTATACTGCTCCAGTATAGCTGGAAAGCATAGAACGAAAAATGCAAGGAGAAAACCTAGGCCTAAGAAAGCTCCTGGTGAAATACAGGATGTTTCTGACCCTCCTCCCCACTGAGCAATATCATCTACCAGACTGGCAGATTCTGCAGCATTTCTGTGTTATGACTTTGGGTTGGGATCTGGTCAGTGTATTTCACCAGTAGTCATCCTATACCTGAGCGTATGGGAATCCCTACCACCGCCTCAATTATCCCTAGCTTCAGCAAAAGGGAGGCAATTTTATTTCCAGTGCTGACACCATAGCTTCTCTACAAGGAGAGGCACTTCTGATTTGGCATCTCCCTGTTACAGGCTGCCTCTCCTTCTCTGAGTGGGCTCTTTGAGTGATGTAGTTAGTGGTCGTGGTGGTGATGGGCTGATGATTGCACTAAATGATCTTTGTGGTTTTATCCAGCCTCTGTGATTCTACGATGATTCTGAGATTCTCTGCATGTCTCCATGTAGGTCAAGGGCAGACAAGCTGAGGGTCCTACAGATCTCCCCTCACGTGACTGGTGTGCAGGAAGGGCATCCAGCCAGCTCAGGCACAAGAACTGCTCTGGCTGCAGTCAGTTATGCTGGTACCTCCATCTCATGGTGGTTAGTAGACTCATAATGAGAACAATGTAAAGAAGAGAAACACAGAGACAGCTGTGCTGGCTCAGGCTAAAGGGCAGGCTTTCCTGCTATCTCATCTCAACAGTGGTAAAGTGCGGATATTTAGGAAACAGCATGAGTATCAGGGAAGCACAGAACAGTTTTTGATCTCGAATAGTCAGTATCTGGGTGTCTTTGGCTCTTTCAGTTCCAGAGCCAGAGGCAATGTCTAGGCATTTGCTGGGCTTTACCTGGACTTTTCCGAAGCCTTTTTGAACCTAGGAAAGACTGATAGCTTCCTCCATGCCCTGTAGCAAGGAGTTTCAGTTTAAGTACAAGTTGTGCAAAGAATCACTTTACGTTACTGTTATAAAATTGGCCTTTGCGAGTTTCATTTCATGCCCCTTAGTCGTTATGCTCAGAAAGGCAGCGAATGCTCGTTCTCGATTCACCTTCCCCCCTGCACTGATGATTTCATAGCCCTCTGCCTCAGCCTGAACATTTTTTCAGGCTCTGTACACTTTCTTGTCATGCTTCAAGCTATTTTTATTGCCCTCATCTGAACTTGCCCTATTGCTGCAAATACAGGCAATGCTCTCACAAATAACAGGCTGTCAGACTTTCAGATATGCCTCTCAATTAGTATGTGCATACATTTTGCACATGCTGGGATCAAATGACCTTTGTAAATGCGGCTTGCCAATACAGTTGTTTGCATATTTTCAATACTGCTCTCCAAACTCTATTTGGCTTGTTAATCCTGCACTCAAGAGTTACCCATTTGGTGAGCTCCAGTCAAGCAAATATTCGGCTGAGTACGATCTCAGTGAGGCAAACACACAGAATGGAAACAAACCAAAGCTGAACCCCAGCAGTGATACAAACTCTTACATTCTTATTTGAGATAACTACTCACTTACTCACTACTTTCTTCCGAAATGAGTGGTCAGGTACTGGAATGCGTTGCCCTGGGAGATGGTGGAGTCACCAACCCTGAAGGTGTTCAAGGAATGTTTAGATGCTGTGTTGAGGGACATGGTTTAGTGAGAACTACTGGTGATAGGCAGACGGTTGGACTGGATGATCCTGTAGGTCTTTTCCAATCTTGTTGATTCTATGATTCTATGATTTTACTCCACGCATGTATGTATATGTAGTCTGTGATTTGTGGTTTCTGGAGCCTCCTTCCCTTCAGTGAAGACTATGGATACTGTCAAAAATAGGAACTTTCTCAATAAATCACTGCGGCAGTTATTAAATACCTTTGGATTCATTTCAGCATTTAATCACTCACAAAAGCTGGTTTTCGCCTCATATGTTTCTGCACCCTTTAATCATGATGGAATTAACTGCCAAATCCTGTTTTGTTTGTTTGTTTTATTGTGCTTTATTATTATTATAATTATATTCATTTCATGTACAAAAACAAGAAATGGGTATCTTTCTTCCTTTCTTTCTTCTTTTCTTTCTTTCTTCTTTTCTTTCTTCTTTTCTTTCTTCCTTTCTTTCCTTCTTTCTTTCTTTGTTGCTGAAGCTACTCACAATTCTCCACCCTACATGAAAATTAATTCCCATTTAGATTGGACCAAGAGGATCTCTGCCTTCTTCCCTCCATCCCCATGTAGCCTGCCTTCCCTCATTCTATGCCTCTTTCCAACAAACTGCCATAAATGGAAAATTTTGCTTTCTACCCACCCCCTCCTCACTCACTTTTTAAACAAGTAAGGGTGCTGCTGAGGCTTTGAGGATAGAGATCCACAAAAACTTGTAGCTATTTCAGGGGCAGACTTAGTAGCGCTTTCCTTTGAAACGATCTTCTGCTGAGGATTACCAGCTAATGCACCTGGAACTACATTAGTTTGTTCAGGCTCTCGGTTTATCTGAAAATCATTTTCCAGTAATCTTATGTACACCATCTGGCTAAACATCCTGTGAGGAGCAGCCGCTGTGCGGAGAAGGAAGCTCTCTCTTCCCCAGGCTGTTGCTAAGCAGCTCGAGTAGTAACAACCAACTCATTGATGCCTTCTTCTGTGCCAGCCTAGGGCCGGGCATGGCCATGCAGACACCAGTCTCCAGTGAGATACAGGAAATTCTTATATCATCCCTCCAACTATCAAACCAACATATTTTCTCTTTTTCTTTTTTTTTTTTTTTTCCTATAGTGATTATTTTTGGTTAGCAGGGTGCATTTTTAGGTGCAGCAAGTCTTGAGTTGCTCTTAAAATTAGATGGGGACAAATGTGAGGCTCCTCCCTGGCAGCCCGGGTGGCTGCCTCTGCACAGCTCATAAGCACAGGCCCATGCGTTGACTGGCAAACTCCTGCCAGCAGCTTCCTGCTGAAATGAATTCTGCCGAGATCTTGCTCATTAATCTCTAGGACGCTGCAGGTGCATTTATTAACGCAAGAGCCCCATGTTCCAATGCTGTGATCCTTTCTGACACGTTAAGCCATTTTTAATTTGCTCTCATCATCTCCAGCCTCTCTAGCAGGCATTAGATAACTCTGGGGTCCTAAACAAGCTGCTGTGATTTAGGCAGAAAGCAGGTGAGTTATTAATCTTATGCAAATGCCTGTTTAATTTTCAGAGATTTTGGCACCGTTGTAAGTACTGGAAGTCATGGACTACAAAGAGAAAAGGTAATTTCCTGTTTGTTTAATTGATCTTCTGTAACTTTTCTCCTGGCTGGTAAAGCTAGGTAATGGAATTTGCAATGTAAAATCATTATTAGAAGTGCCAGTATGACATGTGATTAATCCAGTCTATTTAGGCTTAATAAGACATACTTGACTTATGTTCTGGAAGTAAAATCACCTGCTATTTCCCCTCCTGCTTCTTAAATATATTTATAAATATCCCTAATGTTATTATACATGGACATATTTCTTCATGCATTATTACTAGGAAGTGATAACTCCTCCAAAAGTGTTACCTCTAACGTTTTTACCAGGAGGACACTTTTGGTCTACGCAATGTCCAAACATTCTCTGAGATGACCGATGCCTTTCTGACTTTCCTTCAGGTTGAGGAGGGCCAGATCCGGCTGCTTCTTGACTGGCAGGTTTCCAGGAGAAACCCAGTGCCTGCTGGTGACTCAGGATCCAGCGCTGTTCTCATTCATCCTTGAATCAATTTTCTGTGGTGCTAGTTCTTGGATAAAACTGAAAATAACAGTACTTCTGACTGTTCAGAGAAAATAAAGGCCTCTTGTCATTTCTTTTCAGGGCAGTAACTCTCAAAGCCATGGCCAGATACAATTCACGGAAGATATTTTCTCTCCACTCACATCTTCCTGTGTCATTACTGTTAGATAGAGCATTTTTTGCTCTCTCTAGATCGAGCAACAGTTTAAAATTCTTGTATATTATGGCAGGTATTGTTTTAATTCAGCAACAAACAAACATATTTTCTCTTACAAAGTGTTTCGAATTGAAAACAGCATTCTTCAAGCAAGGTACAACTATTGCAAGTGACGCATGTTGTAAGATCTTGGTTAGTTTATGGAAATATTTTTTGTAATTGTGTGCAAGAAATTATTCTCTCCCTGGTTTTGTTTCATTTTACGCTAATTGCTGTAACTTCTATTTCTGTCATAGTAATATTAAGTGCAATCATATCCATTTAATTTGATCATTTATGTTCCACTGCAGTGAGCAAAACAGGCAGCCTAATACTTCATGTTAGCATTCGTTACATCTTACTATATCAGGCTTCCAAATGAAAGTAACTGTAAACACACGTGAAATTTTACCTTTTATGCCACTGAGTGTTATGAAAAAGCTTTTAAATCACAGTATTTTCAAGGTAAAAATCAGCTCTTTAGGTTTTGTTTGTGCTTCTTCTGTGCCTCACAGCCTGACTTTTGTTTGTAAGTTAAAACTTTAAGGAACATGGGATGTTGTGAGCTTTAAAAACAAATAAAGTGTTATTCTGTAGTAGGTTTGAAACAATGTTTTACTCATATAGATTGCATTTAAATGCTTCCCATTATATGTCTTTTGAGCACAGGACTATCTGCAAAGACAACACTGAAACAAAATGAATCAGGGCTGATTTTTAAGAGAATAAAAATATAGTTATTTAAAGCAAAGTATCTTTGGAAACCTATGATCTGACTGGTAGACCAGAAGTGTTTATTTATTTGCTTTTTATAGGAGGTGTACAAGCATTGGGTACCACCACTGAGAGGTGCTCTTTGTGGAGATGCTGGTGCCCCTGCCTTCCTCTTTCATCAGTGATGTCATAATTTATGAGTTTATCCCAATTTTGAAAACACCAAAATGAACACTCTTCAAACCTTTTTCTATCAAAACCATTGACCTGAATGCACTAACAATTTCAGCTTTTCTGAAGCTTTGTTTTCCAATAAGTGATTCATCCTCTCCTTCCTTCCTCCTGAAAATCTTGTCTTTTGTCTGCAGTGCTTACAAAATGAACTTCTGATTCCATTTTATGCTATCAGTAGCCAGATGGTGGCTGGACAAGAAGCAGCCTGATTTACCTCGGAGTGATACTAAACTTCCCCAGCTGCTACAGAGAGGGAGTGTTCCTTTTGAATGAAGCACAGTTTATGGTGCTCACAATAAAGTAGCAAGTTGGCTGTAGATGGGTGTTTTTGTAGAAATTTATTATTTGACTGTGCCTCCACAAGCAAGGAACATGGTTTTAGGTACATGGTTAATAGGCGTGGAAATTATGGACTGATGGCTGGATTAGATGATCTTAGTGTTTTTTTCCAACCTTAGTAATTCTATGATTCTGTGAAAATGAAATCTTTGGATGCAGCTCAATCACAGAATCATAGAATATCACAAGTTGGAAGAGACCTGTGAGGATCATCTGTTAAGTTCCATCCCCTAGAGAGAATAAAATATTGGTGCCCTTGCACGAGGTATTGGTGAGAAGTCACCAGGAAGACAGCACACAGTTCTTGTCATCTATATTACAGGAAAAAATGTGCAGAGATGGCTCACCAGGAGGTGGAAAATCCATCTTCTGAGTGGAGAATAGACGAGAAAGGCTGGATCACAGACCGAAATAAAGGCAGCAAAGGAATAAGTTTTCTCCTTCTAAAACAAATTTTTGGAGGCAGGGAGGAGTGTAAAATACATGGAGGGAAAAGCTGAAGGACAAAACTGGCACACGGACAAGTGGATATGAAGCAGTCATGAATAAATCTAAGACAGCAATGAAAATGAGATTGTGGAGCAGGCTGCCACCGTGACAGGCTGGCTCTTGCTCACAGATTAAATGACAAGTTTGTAGAGGGGTGTGGGGGAAAAGAAAAGCAACTCACTCTTCCCCTTATCTCCTCTCCCCCCCAGAAAATGATTTTGGTTGAGATCGGGGTGAAGGAGAGAGAGTGAGCAGGAAGAAGTGCCTGCTCAGGATTCCTGGCCACTCTTCAGGGAAAGAGAAGCTGCATTTGTATGGTCTCATCATTCAGCTGGCAATGACAGGCAATGATTTCCAGGCGCTTCCCTCTCCTTTCCGTGACTGTTTAAAAACTGTTTGTGTTGGTTTGAGGGTATTTTATTATACAGAGAATAGGTATATTTGACAAGACTTAAATATGAATTGCTGCTGTGCTGCCTGAAATATCTGATAACGGGCACAATTCTAAACAGCGCTTTGCTGTGGTGCCTCTGCTTGTTTCTGCTGAGAAGTTTTCTGCTCTCTAGTTTGTTTATCATTATTATATCTCGTCTTGCCTGATGCATTCAATGGTTCGTAAATGCAGCTTTCATTCTGCAGTTAGCGGTGTTGTGGATGTTAATAAATTGCCCTCCAGTCACGCTGCATTTTCTTTCTGCAGAGTGAGACTTCTCTTTTGCACACAGAAATAGTTACTATATATTCCTTTTTGCAGTGTAAACTTGTGGAAGGTGAATCTTCAAGCACCTCGCTAATGAGCTTAGACTTGCCTTACATTGTGTGCTGCACAAACAGGCCAGAATAAAGCCATTTTCTTTTCTTACATCCTACTTTTCTGGATAGCAGTGCTACCAAAGTACTGCCCCTATGATACCCCTGTAATTCCATTCTATTACATTTGCTTTACCAGATGAATAGTCCTCCTTATGTAAATGCTGTGCTAAGTCTTTGAATGCATTTTGATTCTCTAAAACAGTTCTTGGTATTTCTGCAGTACATCGCTTCAACTGACATTGGGATGCTGGATTTTGTAAAGATTTTTCTTGAAAACTGAGGTACTGAATCTCATTCTTATAAGGTAAATATTGGTTAGTTGAAGTTTAAGCTTGCAAAAAGATTAGAGACCTTTAATTAGTCTAAATTATTATATTTCATGCTGTAATGTTGCAAATTAGATTAGACAGCTTAACATTTCAAAATTACATTAATGATTGCATACATTTTATTAATATTATAATCTTTAATCTCAGATCCCTCAAGATACTAATAATTCTCTAATCTATCAGTGACTTTCATTACTATTTAAAACCATAATCATTTCTACGATTTTAATTTAGCTTTATGATACAGGAAGTAGCTGTATATCAGAAAAAGACAAAATACATATAGTTCAGAATGTGAGATTTCTTTTAAACTTTTGAGTTAATGAAGTGCCTGTTTTGCATTAATGATTAACCAGGACCAGCTGCAATGATTTCTTTTTTTGACTGAGCTTAAAAGAAGAGGCTGCTTTGTTCAATTTTAGCTTATTCTCCTTCAGAGATGGGCTTGGCAGAGCCAGATATCTGTTAGTGCCATGTCGTCACTCCAAATTCACAGAAAATTTTGCCTTGAAGGAAGTTTGTAGTGGTAATATGAAAACAAACCAGGTGAAATTATTCAGGTACATATGTTCAAGTGAGGGCAGAGCTTGCGATGAGTGTGGGCCATCATTTTTACAGTGGGATTTCTTCATTCATTCCCAGAAAGGCTAGGACTGAAGGTGCACAAGAAGAATGGAAAGATGAGTAGGGGAGTACCAGTTATTAGTTGTTTCTCACAGATGGAGACTAGCATGGCCTGAGCAAATCAGAGATCTTCATCTCTGATCTTCACTTCATCACAAGGTTTCTTATAGAGCTGTCCATATTCCCATGGCACACCATACCCCCAAGCCATTCCCCCAAACCATTCATTTTCACCAGGATACATCCAAGCTTTCACCCTCAATAGACAAGAGCCTTTGGGAAGAAGATCTTATTTTCATAGTTTCATTCCTGTTTGCACCATGCCTCACAAGCAGAGTACTGCAGTGATACAGGATATAGCTGCTCATTCTTGCTCATCTGAGCCCATGGGCTGAGATTTACATATTTAACAGATTATTACATCTATTGTATCTAACCCACATGTAAGACTCCAAAATACTACTTCTGGAGAGGAACTGAATACCCTGGGCTATGTGATTTGGATCGAGCAGTTAAACACCAGCTGACATTAAAGCAAGCAACTAGCAGGTGACGGCTGACCAGCCTCACACAGCTTCAAAAGCCGATCCAAAACTGTAACACTGACTGCTCTAATCTTCTTAATCCTAAAGCCTGAGACAACCTGGAGGCGTGCTGAGGAGTTTGCCTTGTTACAGTGAGATGGGACTGCTCTGAAGTGTTGTGTCTCCCCAGCTAAATTTCAGTATCTCCCATCAGCACTACATTCCTCTGGAAAGCAACAGCTTTAGCTTTGCCTTAAAATACTACCTCATTTCAGAGCTTCAAATTGTAAGGATACTTTTCTCTTTTCCCAAGTGCATTTCCTTATGTTGTACTCAAATTCATTTTGCCTAGGTGCTATATGTAAGAAGAGAGCTCCTGACTCTGCACACACCTCAGTGAGGGAACTGGCAGGGGATACGGGAGTGGGAAAACTCAAGAGAAGCAGAGAACAGTGTGTGCTTGAATGATATTTTAGTATAAGAGGGACAGAAAGAAGAATGGGCAAAATCTATTTTCCTAAGAGCAAAATCAAAGCATTAGGAGATTTATACATGAAAAGCAAAACAAATTTTTGAATGTTTCAGCCATTCTGATATGTACACTTTCATCCCTCACTTGCAGTTTTGTCACTCTGCTGTGCAAGTAGAACTACAGAAAATTCCATGGTTTTATTCTCATAATTATCTACTGATAAAGATACAAGAAGACTGGACAAGGTTTAGCAAAGGAGCACTGTAGCCTTCCTGTTAAGAGAAGACGAGTAGCATCAAGAAGACCATCACTCAGCATTGGACAACATAAGAAGTCCTATTTACAGCACATTATGCAATAGAACTCCTTACTGTTGTGGAACACAAAAACATTTACTGCTTGGTTGATTTATCATAGCTTCCCAAGATACTAAGGCCAATTATGAGTTTATACTGTGCAACTACTTATTGCTGACTTTACATGTCATTTTAATGCTAAACTTTTCCATCAAAATCAGAATTAGCCGTATGTTTTAATGATTTACTTCAGAATTTCAGTTCCCCTGCATGCCTGGCTGAACGTTAAAATGAAACAGAAAATCAAATGCGTCCATAGGAGACCGAATCAGAATATCTTCTGTCTCATGGAAATCACAGACAATAGTCAATAAGTACTGTGGAACTGAAATTGTTCGTACTTGAAAATTTTTCCTCCTTCAGGGACATTTTTTTAATTATATTAATTTTTCAAATGTATCTTCATTTTTACAAGAAGTTTCCTTTTCAAACATTTGTTAAAAGAAAGATAATTGCAACTGGAAAGCAGAAAAATGAAAAGAACTTTAATTATGCATTATAATAACAAATGTGTTCTAGTTCAGGTGAGCTAGACCAATTATATATGATTAGTGATTGGGAACAATTGATGTTTCTGCATTTCCTTTTGGGTCTCCTGACCTTTCATGGTGAATATGCTACTATCTGTCTTCCCCTGCTGCTCAAGACAGACCAAACGTTTTAATTTATAGAGCCCTTTGGAAATATTCTTTCAGTCTGCACAGAAAAAAGTTTTACTGAATTTGATCAGCACTTGCTGCATGCTCCCAAAAAGGAAGAATAATTCTTTGTAGCTCTTGTTAAATTGCACACAGCCTAAATCTAAGAAAAAGCTATCAGGCTAGTACTGTCTTTTCTATCTATCTCATTTTGTATCTAAAAGATAGATAAATTGAAATGTATATTTAAATTCTACTTAGGCATTAGACAAAGTTGAATAAGAGTGTCTACTAAGATTTAAAGTCGCATATACAATACTATAGTGAATCCCAAACTTTGCCAGCTTTTGACTCTGAAGTGAAGGTCACTGTGACCCTAGTGCTCCAGCTGAGCCTCAAGACTCCCCCACACCATTTAGTGCATGAACTGTATGAGAGTAACCAACAAGTTTATAATCCAGACAGGGAAAAAGTAGAAGGTATGGCACAGAATGAAAACCCGAAGACCAAAGAAATCACTGAAATCCAACAGTGTTTCATTCAGCTTGGCATAGATCTGATTCTGCTGAGACAATGACCAGTTTCTGGTTACACTGGACCTCGTGGCCATGGAGTTGTAACTGCAGCTCCTCGACCTCACAACTGTGTGATGGAATATGGCTGCAGCATTGCCAGCTTGAAGAACTTACTAAGCGTTTATCATCCAGAAATCGTTTCAAAAGAGAAAGCAAAAAGTGCACCTTTTAAAAGGACACACAAGGTGACGAAGCATTCGATTTCTTGTGGTAATGTTGACATAATATTAGAAAAAGTAATTAGAACTGTTATTAAAAAGTAAGTTGCCTTTAATACATCCTTCACTTTCCTCTGACTGTGGCACATGATTTCCAGTGTTTACTTTTGCCTAGTGCTTCTGAACAGGTCTTTAATCCAATGCCTGAATCATCTGGCATACGATATTTCAGAATCCCTTCTTTAGTAAAGACATGTAAGAAGTGCACCATGCAGGAATAAATCACCAGAAGCTCTAGTAACTAAAACACTTGTTTTACCGAAACTGTACTTTAACATAAATGTTGGTAATTCACATTTTGAATCTGTTTCAAATGGGATATAAAAATGGAGCAAAGCCATGTAATTGCTCTGTCTCTCTTATTTCATATTGTATTTTTCTTCAAAATATGCTTTTTCTACCCAAAAGCTCAGCCAAGGCTCTGACAGTGTATCTGGGTTCTTCTCCAGCATCAGCAGAAAGGTATTCTGCAGGAAATGTAATATTCTGTAACTCCATTAGTTTCAGACTGTGCCTTTGGAGAAACCTATGCAAACTCCCTCAAATCTAATGAAGCTGTACATCACTAGGCTCACTTTGAAGGTAATAGGGTTGCACACAGTGACCTGAGGGCATAATTTGACTGCTTATACTCATGATGAGTGAGAAGAAAGAAACGCCCTTAAGTCTCAGAATCCACAGGGAACCCAGAGGTTAGGATAGGAAAGTGCAGTTTTATTCCGGGTACCTCTGATACAGAATCAAGGGGAACAGTAAGTACAGATCTCTGCAGTGACTCTTGCTCATATCTTCTTTAGGTAAAGCTTCATTCTGAGTCTACTTACATCATCAGAGAATTAGTGACATTCTAATTCGTAATCAAATTAACTGCAGTCATCTTTACTAAGGAGAAAAAACACATCACTCAAACAAAAAGGGTATGCATGGAGGCACAGCAGAAGTGCTCCCACTAGGAAAACATGTAGAATGGATAATGAGAGCACAACCACTCTTTTCATGAGTATCAGCAAATGTAATAAATGATACCACCTCTCACAGCCAGTAGGACCAGATGAGCTGGAAAGAAGAAAGGGTGGATGAAAAAATACTGTAGGTTTTCCTTGTTACTCTCTTGTTACTTGTTTCTCTTGTCCTTGTTTCTCTTGTTACTCTCCTCAAGGGTTTTTGCACAGAAAACTACCTTTGCATTCCAGATATCTGCAGAATGAGAACATTAAGTGTTACTTTCCCAATTGCAACTGATGAAATGATTTCACTGGTAACAGTGAGTGCTGCATCTTACCATATGCTATTGGGAAAATAGTGATTAATATTTTCACGCCAGCAAGCTTGGGATTTAGCAGAGATTAAAGGGTAACTGCCTCTCATGCATGTTTTGCATTTGTTTGCAACTAGAACTAATTAAAGCAAAATTGTCTATACAAATTTGCAGTGCAAAATGAGGATTCATATTAAATCTCTGCATATGAAAACAATGAGAATACAGAGCATGTGGCAGGTGAAGAGTGAGAAAAAACAAATATATATGTGTGTTATTTATCTGTGGGTGGGGGAAGAGAAGAGGCAGTTCTTAAAATTTCTGCTGACCAATTCTTCTTTCCTACTTAATGTTCCTCTTTCTTGCATTACTTTTCCTGATGTAAACTAGTGGCAGCCACCTCCCCAGGCAGTGACATGGATGTAATAGAAATGCTAGCAGAGCTGATTTTCTCAGTTTCCAGATATATACTTCTCAGAAAACATACCAGGTGATTGCTATATACAGCAGTATACATCTTAATTCCCTTGAAAAAAAATACTTTATGGGCACCTTATCAGTAATATTTGCCATCTAGACATTGACTCCCATAGAGTTGTCTAGAGGTTTCTCTTATCAGGTGACGCTCACCAAACCTGCTCTCTGTAGCTTCAGGAACACTGCGCCATTCATCCTTTGCCATTTTAATTTTTCCAGTGTGCATAAGCAGTACAGTGTGATGGTCTGCATCATTCCTTAGGACACAGTTTGAGATATTACAAAAAGCTTTAATTGTGATTTGGCATCACCTCCTCAGCAACTACTTCTCTAGCTCAGAAGCCCAGTACCATAGTCTGCCTCTGAAGCTCACCTGTCCTCATTCAGTCTCTTCTTTTGTTGCTTCCCATGAAAAGATCTTTTTTTCACTTCAACTAATCAAGTGGCTTGAGAAGTTCTGAAGGTCAGTCAGAGGTACAGGAAAAATCAGTGTTTCCTTCATAAGTGCACACAGATAAACGGTTTCTGCCCCCAAAGCTTGTGCCTAAGAAGACCAAAGTGAATAACAAAACAAAACGACCAACCTTTACAGTGCATCTCAAATCTTAAGCAGTGCAACACTTTCTGTAAAAACAAACAAACAAACAAAAAACAATCTTTCAATTTCTTTTTAATTTACAATGCACTTAATCCCATTCTCTATATGGGATATATACTTGCTTGCTGAAATGGAAATCAGAGCCTAGTATTAAAAGCACAGACTGCCAGTGCACTGGCTTGTGCAGAACTGAGAGGTAGGTAGAAATTTAATCCTGGCTTTGCATGGAGCTCACCTGCACACAGGGGATCAGCGAAGGGCCTACACACATCTGAAATCCCACAAGGGTCCTATTTTGAGGCTTTATGTTTTGTTCTGACATTATTTCAAACAGCGCAGGATGCCAGATTGTACCAACTGCCTTCAAATCTAGGGCAGATGAAGCATCCTATCTTTAACATGCCCTAGAACTGGTGAAATTTAAAGGTTGTGTAGAATTTAATACAAAGGAGTTCAGTGAACTTAATCAATGTTAAGTAGCATGTCCTCTCTCCAAAAATAGATACAACCTTTGCAAGACATAAATACTTGCTACAGTGAAAGACAGTTAATATCACTGCCTTTACGCAGGAATTATTCAACCATGCTCCTCATGTTCATGAGAATTTTAGTTCAGAGGTGAAGATGGATGATGGACTGTAACGTGGCATCTAGGATGGAGACCCAGATTTAAATCCTCCCACTAGTAGGGAAGATGTCAAAGATTTGAGGCTAGTCATCTTTCAAAACTGCACACAGCTGGCAGCTTCTACTTATGAAAAACCCAGAAAAACTGGGGCTTCTGCCCAAGAAGTATTAGGGTGACAGCTAAGTAATTACCCTCTGTTTGAGGATAGGAAGGCTTTGCAAAGAGATCTGTATAGGATGGATTGATGGGCCAAGTCCAATTGCATGACATTCAATAAGGCTCAGTGCTGTGTCCTGCACTTGGGTCACACCAACTGATACAACAGTATAGGTTTGGAGAAGAGTGGCTGGAAAGTAGGCTGGTGGAAAAGGAGCTGGGGCTGCTGGTTGACAGCTGACTGAACACGAGTCAGCAATGTGCACACATGGCCAAGAAGGCCAATGGCATTCTGACCTGCATGACAAATGTGGCCAGCAGGACAAGAGAAGTGATTGATCCCTTGTACATGGCACTGGTGAGATTGCACCTTGAATATTGCATTCAGTTTTGAGCCCCTCACTAGCAGAAGGGAGTTACATTATTCAAGTATGTGCAGAGAATAGCAATAAAGCTGGTGAAGGGACTAGAAAACAAGACCTATAAGGAGTGGCCAAGGGAACTGCAGCTGGAGAAAGGGAGGCCGAGGGGAGACCTCATTGCTCTCTACCTGAAAGGAGGTTGCAGTGAGGAGGATGTTGATCTCTTTGTTGAGGTGACAAGTGATAGGATGTGAGGAAATGATCTCAAGTCATGTCAGGGAATGTTTAGAATGGATATCAGCAAGAATTTCTTCATGGAGAGTGTGGTCAAGCATCAGAATGGGCAGCCCAGGGAAGTGGTGGAGTCTCCATACCCAGAGGTATGTAAAAGATGTGAAGATGTGGCACTAAGGGACATCATCTGCAGATGGGACTGGCTAGCTGAGGTTGATGATTGAACTTAATAAAGCTGAAGATCTTTTCCAATCTAGATGATTGATAGGCGGATGGTTGGACTGGATGATCTTGTAGGTCTTTTCCAACATTGGTGACTCTGTGATTCTATTATTCTATTCTAGGCTTCTATGAAACTGAAACAAATTACGGCTACTCCAGCTTCCATGGTTAAAGTTGTAAAACTCACAATAATTATATATTGAGAACAGGTGACTATTTATAGTCAGCAGCAGCAATTCCATTTCAAATTATCCTATCTGATGTATTATATGAGAATTTAGCAATTATCTAGCTAAGCACCGGTAGTTATTATTTATTAGTTTCAAAATACATCTCTTACCAGACTGCAAAGTACTGCTTTTCTCTGAGCTTGAGCCTGCACAAAGAAGGCAATTTACACATTCCAGAGAAAGCCTACACTGAACATTTCCACAGTCTGTTTAAAATTCATCACCTGAGCAGTGTGATTCTTGCCTTCTTGTGAAAACAGAAGTAAAAACCAGATGATGAATACTTCAGCAAGAGTTTACTGTGTGTTAGTGTTTCATTCGAGACATTTTTCAGTTTCTCTTTCTCAGGCTACTTCAGATTCCCTTGTGCTTCACTCTGCTATCATAGAAAATTCATCAGCCTGCATGTCTTTTATTATTATTATTACTGTTACCAAAAAATCTTGAGTTTAGGAGAAACAAAACAATAATTTTGCAATATTGTCACAGCACACTTAGAACATAATAAACCTTGTTATTACGATCCAGGAACAGCAAGGAATCACTAAGCATGGTGGGCAGGAGGATTCATTCAAAAAAGTGAGATTTAAAAAGCAGAGACAAAATGAAATTTCAAATTCAGTGGGAGGCTCAGAAAATGCATTCAGCAGAAACTGAATCTTTTAGGTCAAAACTGAGATCTGTTCCCACTGCCTCCTGTTGTGAGATCAAGCCCTGGGTCCTTATCTCACATCAATATGTAATGACTCTTTGAGAAGTCACTGCTGAGGTGTAAGTTGGCACAGCTCTTCTAGTTTTTGGTGAATGATGGTGATTTAAATGCACTGACATTCCAATGATCCTAAGTCTTATAATACATAAACATGCTCAGATGATCTGAGGAAATAACTTTAGTTCAACAGTTTTCCCCTTTCCTGCAGCTTGTAGACAGCAGCTACTCATAGAGCCAACTGCACGTCTTCACCATGGTAATCTCTTTAACCCCCAGTAGATAAGATCGCTAGTGCTTGTAGGATGGAGCTGCTAAAGAGTTTACTACTTTATAATTTTGTAATATTAAATTACTATTTTGAAGAGTTTGGATCTTTGGTGGAGACAGGCTTTCATGAGCTGGAGTAGAAATTTTCCACCACTCTCGTGGTGGAAATTCTCAACCAATTGGCACAGAGCTACATTGTCCTTATTCTCCACTACAGCAGTGCCACTGAATGGCATTTCACTCATCCTAAAAGATGAGCTTGCCACCCAAGCAGAAACACAATGAGCTGATGCAGATGAATTTCCGAAGCACGTGAGGACCTCTCTGCCATGGAAGGCTACTGGATAGCACTCCACTGAGCACGCTGTCAGATATGAATTATGCATTGACACTTTACTCCCACATCATTATACCTTTCATTCTGCTGTGTCTGCACAGATAGGATTGATTCACACATCATACACTGTAACGTTCATAATAAAAGAAGACTGGAAACGTTTGCACAGTGAGAAAAGAGAACGTGAATAAGTACACATTTGGTATAACCTTATTATTGGTTGGTCCTCTGGTTTCTAATGGGGCATGAAATGCCATCAGAAAGCTTTTTGCTTTCATCAAAATATTCCCTGTTTAGGTAATAATTCTGAAGTAGGCACCAGGTGCCGGATGCAAACTGTCTACTTGCATATGGTCTAGCAAGAGTGGAAAAAAAGCGTGTTGTGAATTTTGGAATATACTGCTTTCCAGAACAATGTTTTATAACAGGCCTGCCATCCATTCAGAGCCATCATTTAAGACATCTTGTGGTACAGAATGATCTCATCCATGCAGTAAATTAATCAGAACAGAAATGTTGCATATCAGCAGTGTCATTATGTGCCTGCAACACGGAGCATTGTTTTTCAGAAAAGAATAGACACTGAAAAATAATCTGCACATTTTTTGTCTCAGGATGTTACATTTCTCAGCCAATCTTTTATTTCTTCACCTATACACTCAAGAGAGGATCCAAAAAGAGTATCAGGTGAGCCGGCACAAACACCTGAATGAGATGTTAAACCAGGATTAATGATCGATTTTCCTCTACCAATCCACGCAAAAGGGGACCGGTTTGAAAATGAGGATAAAGTAACACAGAGGTTTAAAAGAGACTTTATACATAGAAATAAGCAGCCTCTGCATGAGCATATCAGTCTATAATTGTGGACTCTGATCTTCATCTCTCCTCTTTGCTCCAAGATTGTGAGGAAAACAAACAAACAAACAAACCCACCAATTTTGGAAAAGGTATTTATATTCCGTATACGCTCTTGTCCACAGAGGCTTTCACTGTCACAAGGAAAGGATACAAAGAAATATGATTACTGAATCCTGTCCCTTGGAGAATTGTTAATGAAAACACAGCAGTGATTTCACAGCAAGAGCTTACATTCACGCCCAAATCTTACTGAAGTATGTTGTAGTAGTTACTTGCCACCTAGCAAAGCCAAATGTAGTTTCAGAACAAGAATGTTTTTCATTTTTAAGTGTTAAAAAATTATACTGGAGTTATAAAGTGCAAAGATTTCTGTGGCCTTTTGATTAGGCCCATAGCATCTCACGAAATGCTTAATCATTTCAGTCTTTGCATCTACTCAAAATTCACCACGTATTCGTCTTTCTAGAGTTCTGACTTTTACATTTCAATTCCATTCACACTAAAAGTGGAGCAGAATTAGCTCAGATCATCAAGAACATCAATTCAGGGTAGTTCAAACATAATTACATTTTAATTAATTCTGATAATTTGGAAACAGGTTTTTATTTTTTATTGTTAAGTATCACATCAGTTCATGAATTTCTTAACATAGAAATATTCCTTATCCTAACACTACAGTAAACAATGCATTTTTAAAGTTTAATTTGTATTTTTTTGATCAATAGAAATTTTGAGTACAGACAGATCTGATACTTGTACTTTTCAATTTTCCACTTTTCACAGTAAACAGAAGGCAAGAAAAACTGCACCATATTGAGATGTCTGTGATAAGAATATAAGGAAGAGATGGGTCTTGTGGCTTACTCATTTTTCCATGTTCCTTAGAGAAAGGAATAAAATCAGATAGAAAGCACATGAGAAAAAATAATCTTTTGATCACTATTTTCATTTTCATTCCAAAATTTCCAGAGCAGGAGCCCCATGATTCTATTTTTCTGCTGTAGGCTCCATAAAACCAGATCAGAAACTGTTAGCTGAATTTTTAATGCAGAAATATGTTCATTAAGCAAGTAGAGAATTGACAGCACTGAATTTTAGGCATCGGAGGCATTTAAATAAGTAGTTTAATAAAGTCCATGGAAAGAGATAGGTGTCTAAGTGAATAACAGGGAGTTGCCTTCCAGAAAAATGTCCCCATTGCCAAAGCATTCCTTAGCTCCTAGACTGGACACCAAAGTTTAGTTCTCAGAATCATCTAGTGTGAATATCCAAGCTCTATACGGTAGCAATCATTGCAGAATCATATGGAATGGAAAAGACCACTAAGATCACCTAGTCCAACCGTCAGCCCACCCCCACCATGCCCACTGACCATGTCCCTCAGTGCCACATCCACATGGTTCTTGAACACCTCCAGGGACGGTGACTCCACCACCTCCCTGGGCAGCCTGTGCCACTGCCTCACTGCTCCTTCTGAGAAGAAATTCTTCCTAATACTTGACCTGAATCTCCCCTGGTGCAGCTTGAGGCCATTCCCTCTCATACTATCAGTAGTACCTGAGAGAAAAGGCCAACCCCCACCTCACCGCAACCTCCTTCAGGTGGGTGTAAAGAGTGATAAGATTTTCTCCAAACCAAACAATCCCAGTAATATATAAAGTAGCATAAAATATTATAGGACAATTTGTTAAGGAACAGTTCCATTATTTCTTAATTTTATCAGTGTTTTCTGCAGCAGTCCACTTAGGCAGTAGTGCTACTGAACAGATGAATGGTGCCTACCTGTATTAAACTTTCAATTCTGCCTTGCCAGTAGAGCTGGTCAAAACCACTCCATAGAATACTTTTCAAATGAAATGGAATAGTGCAATCAAATCCCAGCTTTTCACAGGACAACTATGACCCTCACATTTCCTGTAGAAATGCTGCATGTTTTGTTTTGCTGAGTTGTAAGCCTGCAGACAGCATGTGGTACATCCACATTTTGGAGGGCATCTCCCACAGGTGCACAGATAGAGTCACCATTCAAAGGTATGTTCTGGGCAATGTGAAGATGTACATCTCCTCTTGCCAGTAATTACATGCCCATGGCCCATAAACGGGAAAACTGTGAGCACTCTTCCCAGCATCCTTGCTCCTACTAGGTTGCAGGGCTTAAAGCAACCCAGCTGAGAAGTGCAAAGGATCACCCTAAAGGAAAGTGACTCCTTAGAGGAATAAGCACATTCCCCCAAATTTGGATCTGAAAGGAATTCAGGAACAGGTAGAAGAGCCTATTTTGAAAGAAGTAGAAACAATGTAGAAAGAAAGAATGAGCATGGATATTAGCTCTGCATAATCATTTCTTAGCTACGTTATTATTCCAATTTCCCTGAATTAATAATACTATATCTCTGGGAGCAAAAGTAAGACAAGTTTTTTGTATATTCAGGAATTTTAATACAAATTTTCTCATGTTTTTGCAAGCATGCATACTGATATTGAAGAAAAGTCTGATTTCTCAGAAGGGCTCTTTTTAATGTTAGATATTCATCTATATAATTATATTCTGGATGCGAGCTTTTTCCCACTTGTTTGCCAGCTCCATACTAATAACTGCTAAATGATAGAAAAATGGTTTGCTCAGGAATGAGAGGGACTTTCCCTTTATACACCAGCACAGGAGAGCAGTGTTGCTCAGTTACGGAGGCCCTGCCAACCCCAGGGCTTAATGCATCTTTCTCATCTGTACTGCTCTGCATGGATTGCTTGGGCAGGTAAAGGAAATTTATTATCTCAAGCACTTAGGGCAGTGATTAGGACTGTATTAAATGGCACTCAGATGCCGACAGAACAGAAATGAGTCTGTGGTGCTGAGAAGGGGAGAGGGCTACAACTGTATGGCAGAAAGTTAAATTCAGCAAAAAATTGGAAAACGAGTAAAAGGATGCGATAACAAAAAAGATCTGGTTTAATGAAAGTGTCACGATGGAAGAAACAAAAGAAAAGGAAATAGAGAAGTGAAGTCAGAAAAAGGATATTAAATCTTTTCTCTTAGCAGAGCATCTAATTCTTATACAAAGGACAGTGATACAGTGGTCAGAGAACACCATCTAACAGGCAAGTGGGTGCAATTAAAAAGCAGAAAAAATCTACAGACTATCCCAAAGGAAAATGAAATCCTTAAAATAGATTGCACCTTTGGAAAGAACTGGACACACATCACGGGATATGTCGACAGTGTAATTGCCCTCACTGCAGTAAGTAAGCTGCTGGTTTTACAGAGGTTTTGTGCTCAAGGAGAAGGAAAGATTAGGAAAATATGGTCACATTTATTATACAGTTATCTCAGACAAAAGCAAAGCAGTATTCATATTGAGGAAAAAAATACATTAAATAACATTTCATACATAAAATACTATGGTGTCTAGGTGTGCTGAGGCACGGACAAAGGGGAGCACACCACTGAGGTGGCTTTGATAGACCTAGGAAGTTACCCAACATGCTGCTACAGAATTTCCATGACACCCTGCATAGTTCCCCAGAGCAGCTCACTAACAGAAGACATGCAATGTTTTCACATACCGTGTTTCTACATCGGTACAATTTTGCTGAATATTTAACTTGGGTCCGCTGCCTACTAAGGGAAGCCTGAAGCTTTCCTAATCTAAAACATAAGATATACCAAAGAACCAAAGAGTCTGGGAGATTCGATCTAGGGATTATCTGGACAGCTTCAAGCAGAAGCAGAGTGCAACCCCATGACCCCAAGCAAAAAAAATACATCCCTTAGAAATCCCATCATGATACCACAGAAATGTAAATCCCATATGTGACAGAAAAATTTGTTCTCATTCATTCACAGCCATATATGTTGGCAGCTTCGAGCATAGCCACAGAATGTTTTATTCCCCATTCAAAAAAGAAAAAAATCAGTTTTTTTATCTTACGTTGCCACATGTGTGAACACGCCACAAACATTCAAAAGCTGTTACAAATACTCTACATCTCATTAGTACTTCATTGTTTTTGCTTAGGCAGGATCTTTAAGGGACTTCCCTTCTGTCAGACACATCTTCTCCAGAGAGCGTGTGCGTGGCTGGAGGAGGAGACTCAGAGAACAACCAACATCCCTGAAGCAGTTCTGGATGCTGGCAGACCATCATGGCCAAATCAGCTAACTCCAGTTGAAATTTGGCTCCTCCAAACGTGAACAACTCTGGAAAACATTGATTTTACCAGGCTTCCTTTTCTATAACATTCAACTCACTCAAATAGAGGAGCAAAGAGAACACGTACCAGAGTCTTCTTTGACTCCCTACAGAGTCTACTTGAGGTGTGCTTGGAGTGAAGTGGCTAACTTCACTCTTTGTATCTGAAAAGAAGTTCTATCCACCTTAAAAATACCACTTCCGTGTAACACTGCATGTATCCAAAATGCAACAACAAAAAACAAGCGCAGCTAACAGCTCAGTTTCTGCCTGAACACCACATCCGTTTAGAAAAATCTAGACTGGAATATAAGCACAAAACACAAACTGAAGACATTTTTCAGTGTTTGAGCTATTAAGTTAAATGCTTACTTTTATGAAAAAGAAAACAACCAACTCTACAAAGAATTAAGCTGCGCTGGCTACTTAAAATAACTCTCACTCTGGACAAGTACTGGTGTCACTCTTCATGTTTATAGTGGAAGAGGGAGAAAATACTACAACAATTTCCCTTGCACAACATGCAGTTACTATTTTTTTCATCAGTGTTGCACACCATTGATCTTGACAAATGAATCCTGTCAAATTGGCTTTTTTCCCATAAACTTGTTTCACAATCAGTTTTGCTCTTGGGGCTGATCTAATCCATAAGAAAATGTCCCACTGGACCACAGTTATCCCCATCAGATAATACTGCAGTTTATCCTTAAATTTCCTTTGATCTGTGAATCAAAGAAATGAGGTATCAGATAAAACAGAAATGTTTGGTAGCAAAGGCACTATGTATTCCTGTGGAAACAAAACACATAACAAATTCTGCTTTTATCAGATGAATTCCCCCAGGACAGAATATTTGTATTTGTGAAAAAGCTTATTTTAATCTGAGGACAGCAGATTTATCTTCCCCTCTAAGCACACACCAAAAAGAAAAAGAAAAACTCCACCTCATGGGATGAATCTTTATGATCATACGGAGTTTAGCATTGAGGCAGCTGTTGACCCACCTAGGTTGCCATTTTTTCAGGAAAATCCTCATGTCTCACGCTTCCTTCTTAAAAACATAGCCACAAATAGGCATTTATGACTCCTTTTTAAAAATATCCAGGTAGGCATGGGACAC
The DNA here is from genome assembly GCF_002078875.1 of Numida meleagris. Lineage (NCBI taxonomy): Eukaryota > Metazoa > Chordata > Aves > Galliformes > Numididae > Numida > Numida meleagris. Next base: position 102,274,680 of record NC_034409.1, read on the forward strand.
AAACAAAGCTTGTATGGGCGTTACAGGTTGCCCAGAGAGGTGGTGGATGCCCCATCCCTGGAGAGACTCAAGGTCAGGCTGGATGGGGCTCTGAGCACCTGACAGAGCTGTAGGTGTCCCTGCTCATTGCAGAGGGGTTGGATCAGATGGCCTTTAAGCATTCCTTCCAGCTCAAATGGTTCTATGATTCTATGATCCACTTCTTCCCTACGCCATCCCAATTAGCAGGGAACAGAGCCATCAACAGCCCTTGTGTGAGCTCATTCTTCTCTCCACTCCATGGATTTTTCTTTGAAAAATTATTAACCTCATCACATTCAGCTTTAAAAAAAAAAAGTGCTATTTCAGTGTGTAAAAATGTGACTGGACAGATGTTGATGAGCCATCTGGTACAGGGTTCACGTTGTACATTGTGCTTGAGGAAATCTCAGGCCCATCTTCTTGGGACGATGCTGTGAGCCACCAGCTGGTCAAGGAGGAGACTTGTTTCTCCTAAGCATTACATTCTTCTGCTTCATAATACACAGGCCCTGCTGAGGGAACTGGGATTGTTCAGTCTGGAGAAGAGGAGGCTCAGAGAACTCATCACTCTCTACAACCACCTGAAAGGAGGCTGTGATGAGGCAGGGGGCCAGCCTCTTCTCCCAGGTAACAGTGATAGGACAAGAGGCAATAGGCTCAAGTTGTGCCAGGGGAGATTCAGGTTGGATATTTGAAAAAATTTCTTCTCAGAAAGAGCAATGAGGCAGTGGCACAGGCTGCCCAGGGAGGTGGTGGAGTCACCGTCCCTGGAGGTGTTCAAGAGCCGTGTGGATGTGGCACTGAGGGACATGGTCAGTGGGCATGGTGGGAGTGGACAGGCAGTTGGACTAGATGATTCTAGTGGTCTTTTCCATCCCTAAAGATTCTATGATTCTATAAATTTCTCTTAATGTCTCTCTTTTTTCTTTTTTTTTTCTGGCAGAACCGGTTTGAGTCCCCCTATAAACAAGCACTACCTGGGAACCATCATCTGTCTGATTCAGACAGAAGTTGTTCCACTTCCTTAAATCATTGTGAACAAGCATTTAAACAGCTCCTCCATATTGCAGTGAAATTTTAGCCAATTAGAGTAGAGGTGGCAAGAAGGATATTCTTTGTAGGCCCACTAAATATTTAATTTGTATGATTGCTTGTTTATTCATTTATTTATCCATTATTTGAGAGGAATTTGCTGCTCTCTATTCAGACAGGTTTGGGGGGAAATGCATTTGCACACTGCAAAAGCACCGGCAGTGTTCTTTTGTCTGAAGTTCCTCATACCATAGTTTAATGCACCAAGCAACTGCTGCACATTGTTCCACACCTGAATGACTGATACCTCTTAAAACCCTTTAGTTTTCCATCCCTATGCCTGCCAGAACAAAATAGAATGAAAACAAGGCTGATAAGAGAAAAAGCCAAAAAGGGCTTTATAACTCACAAGATTGAAATACATAACTAAAGGTTTAATCTTCTCGGCATAAATAAAACTTCCAACTAGATCATTTCTTCAGTTTCTCTATTAAGGTCACATCACCCGGAGAAAAACTGCTCTGGTATTCATATTTTACTAGATTTTCAATATGTGAGAGTTCCTGGTCTAAATTTATTCTGATCCTGAACATATCTTATGAAATAAATAAAGAAGCATGAAGTGTCCAAAACAGCATCTCACACTGTGGGGGAAAAAAAAAAAAGACAAAGGAGGATCTTTTTTTCTAATCCCCTAATGCTAAACTATGAGAAACCCCTCTCTCCGGCCAGTATCAAGAATTTTGTTGTTCTCTCTCCAATGAATTCTCCCATAGGAACAGTGCCCCCTGTAGATTGAGGGAGAAATGAATTTGAAGTTGTATGGCAGAGTGGATACCTTCATTCACACTGTGCTGCAGGAGCCCTGACCTCTGGCTAACTTCTGAACAGCAGCTGCACTGCAGGGTACACCAGGCTCCCTGGCTCCTTCTGTCCAGCTGCAGATTGCCAAGAATTTTCCCATTTCAGAGGGGCTGAGTGTGACAATTCTGCACCACCCTGGGGCACTCCAGTGTTCCACTTGCTGTAACAGGTAAGTGCAGAGAGAATTCAGTGTTTGCAGTAACACCTTTAGAGATGAGTACTCCATCCAGAAATTTCTTTTTTCTTTCTGTATTCTGTTCACGTGCAAAAATATTATTGTTGCTGACAGAGCTTATATTTATATATATGTCATAGCTAGCTTTGCTCTTGTTCTGTTATTAGCACAACTGGGGTTTGTTGGATTACCAAAGAAGGACAGTTGCCAAATACGATGTTTGGCAAGCAAGCCTGTGAGTGACAGATACACTATGAAATGAAAATTTGGAGTACACCAATCTATAATATGCCCTGTTTAAGATACAAGGCATACAGGTTGTACAGAAATTTTGTTCAATGGTGACAGTCGTGCTGCTGCTGTTAGGTATTGTGTGAAAAGAATTGTAAGGAGCAGGTACATGTACCATTTTAGTTCAGCTGCAGCTCACAATGTGCTTTTGGAGATAATCTCCTGATTGTCCCCCTGTTACCAGAATTTTGTTTGCATCTCTGAGCAGTTCTGCTGCACACAGGCTGCATTGCATCTGTATGATGCTGCACAGGAAGGCATGGTCCAGAAGTGCAGCTTAATGCAAGCCTACCACTAGCAGGCATCTTCTGAGAGCACACTGGAGCTCAGACACCATAGATGCCCGCAGCGGCTCGAGCAGGGCTGTCCTCTGTTTTGGTCAATGGATCTACAGCATCTCCTGATAATGTAGAGATAGCCTCATGCCCAGACACATCTAAACACACCATATGTAAGGAAGGGATAGCATCTCAGCGCTAAACTACATTCTCAGGCTTATATTTTTACCTGATCATGAGGACAGTACATTATCACAGAAAAAAAGGAGACACTGCATTTGTTTTTTCCACATAAAATGAAATGTTTGGCTTAGGCAATAAGAGATTATTTCTATTTACTATCATTGTAAAATAAGCAACTTTGCAATGTTCCATAACAGATTACTCCATGATCATCAAATCACAGAATCACAGAATCACAGGACGGTTTGGTCAGGACGGGGCCTCAAAGCCCACCCAGCCACCTCAGGCTGCCCAGGGCCCCATCCAACCTGGCCTTGAGCGCCTCCAGGGATGGGGCACCACAGCTTCTCTGGGCAGCCTGACCCAGCGCCTCACTGCCCTCTGAGGTAAAAATTTTTGTCTAACATCTATCATAAACCTCCCTTATTTTAGCTTAAAATGTTCTCCCTTGTCCTATCACTTTCAGACCATGTAAGAAGTTAGTCCTCCTCCTGTTTATAAACTCTCTTATAAGTATTGGAAGGCCACAGCAAGGTCTCCCTGGAGCCTTCTCTTCTCAAGGCTGAACAGGCTCAGCTCCCTCAGCCTGTCTTCATAGGGGAGGTGCTCCAGCCCTCTGATCATCTTCGTGCCCTCCTCTGGACCCACTCCAAAAGCTCCACATCTTTCTAATGCTGGGGGCCCCAGGCCTGGTTGCAGTACTCCAGACGAAGCCTCACAAGGGCAGAGCAGAGGGGGACAATCACCTTCCTGTCCCTGCTGGACACTCCTCTTGTAATGTAGCCCAGGATACCATTGGCCTTCTGGACTGCAAGCACACACTGCTGGCTCATGTCCAGCTTTTCATCCACCAGAACCCCCAAGTCCTTCACCAGAGGGTTGCTCTCAATGAGTTCTTCTCCTTGTCTGTACACACATCTGGGATGGTATCATGGACCAAGGCCATTTAGTGACAGTGATCAATTTGTTTTTTGACAATTTGTTTTGATTTGTATTTTTTATACTGCAATGTGCATATAAACTTGATATTCTAGGTTTTCACTGCTACTTCAAATTACATTTCACATTTGCTTCTTTGGGAATAGTGTGCTTGTACAGCACCTCGTGCTATAGACATCCTGTCAGAGCATGTCTACACAGATGCTAAGCATCTCTGTCCTCTCTCCAAGACAGGTGAATAAAAGCAAGAGCTGGAGTTGAAAATGTGGAGCCATGCTAATGCTCCTTTGACAAAACACACTACCCTGGGCTGTGCTCTCCAATGACTGAGCAGGCTGTGCCAGCCTGTACACATCCTTACATGTCAGAGGGTTGTTGCCAATGGCTCTATGTCCAGGTGGAGGCTGGTAACAAGCAGTGTCTCCCAGGGTTTCGTCTTGTGACCAATACTCTTTAACATCTTTATCAGTGACATAGATGATGGGATTGAGTGCACCCTCAGCAAGTTTGGTGATGACAACAAGCTGAGCAGTGCAGTTGATACAGCAGAAGGAAGGGATGCCACCAGATGGTCCTTGATAAAATTGAAAGGTGGGCTCTTGTGAACCTAATGAGGTTCAAAAAAGCAAAGTGTAATGTTTTGCACTTTTGTTGAGGTAATCCCAGATATGTACACAATCTGGGAGAAGAACCCCTTGAGAGTAGCCCTGCTGAGGAGGACTTAGGGTTCCTGATTGATGAAGAACTTAACATGAGCCAGCAGTGTATGCTTGCAGCCCAGAAGGCCAATGGTATCCTGAGCTCCATCAGAAGAGGGGTGGCCAGTGGGGCAAGGGAGGTGACTGTTCCTCTCTATTCTGCCATAGTGAGGCTCCAGTTGGAGTACTGCGTCCAGGTCTGGGGCCCCTACCACAGGACACTGTGGCACTTTGGCACTGTGCCTCTTTGGAGAGGGTCCAGAGGAGTACCAGAGCATTGGAGAACCTCTCCTATGAAGTCAGGCTGAAGGAACTGGGCTTGTCAGCCCAGAAAAGAGAAGGCTGCAGGCAGACCTCATTGCAGCCTTCCAATATTTAAAGGGAATTTATAAACAGGAGGGCAATCAACTTTTTACAGGAATAGATAGCGATAGGACAAGGGGGTATGGTTTTAAACTAACAGGTATGGTTTTAAACCATAAACGGAGGTGAGATTTAGGTTAGATGTCAGGGGGAAGTTTTTTGCTAAGAGAGTGGTGAGTTGCTGGAACAGGTTGCTGAGAGAAGCTGTGAATGTCCCAGTCCCAGAGGTGTTTAAGGTCAGGTTGGATGGGGTGCTGCGCAATCTGATCTAGTATTTGATCTAGTGGTTGGTAACCCTGCCTGCGGTATGGGGCTTGGAACTTGATGACCCTTGGGGTCCCTTCCAACCCATGCCATTCTATGATTCCATGATTCTATGCCCCTGTGGACTTTCAAGCATAAATGTCATGCCCTGTATATTTTTCAGAATTCTGAAAAACTAGATTTCCAGGAAATTGAAAAGTAGGAATACTTGGGTTATCTGAATGGTCATACAAGAGTGAATTTATCCAGTTTGTTTGTATTCCTTGGGTTTGCTTCTTGGTGAAATACGTGACTCTCACTGTAGGCAAAAATGAAAAAACACTCAGCTCCTGGCACTAGATTTTTTGTTTTATTTTATTTTGTAGATTTGGCATGTCTGACATTTTAAAAAGACTCTCCATCTCTGCAGGGGTGGCTCTACTTTGGTTATAGGCATGTAATATATTGTCATGAACTCAGGAGCCCTTCAGTGTATGTCTTTCTGTCCTGTCTTTAACCCAAAAAATACATCCAGTTATGTCTTCTTGACACAGCTTTCAACAGATTTGTATATTTATAGCATTGCTTTTCTTCTTTTTTTTTTAATCAAAAATGGATTCTCAGCAATACTGCAGTTGCCGGAATTCTTGCACAGGAAGGAAAAGCAATGGGACTAATAAATATTAATAATGCTGTATACACTGATAGGGCTGGATGACCAGGAAAGACCTCAGGCACATCTGCAAGCAACTGTTTGTATATGGATCTTCATAAGTATCTTTCTTCCTTTACAGTAACACATGCCGGGAAAAAGAATATCCTTTCCAGAACAGAGTCTTGTTTTGCATCTGCTGATGCACTGAGCACAGAAAACTAGCAGAAAGCAGTAGTTAGAAGTGCTTGGCATTAGCCTACCCCTACTCCAATGATGTCTGAGGCTTTACCATCAAGAACCTTTGGTGCAATCAAGCCAATTACAGCACTCTCATAAATCCCACACTGAAAATACAAGTGCTTGGTTATACCATACCCAGCATATAGCTCCCTGGTTTGCAAAGAAATGAAGAATAGCACCTGTTTTAAAGAAAATGCTGAAAACAGTTGCTGCTGCAAGCAGAGACACATTTCAATGGGCAGGATATATACGGCACAAATGGGAACAGAAGAGAGTGACAGCAATGTGGGCACAAATAACAAGACCCCTTTTTTTGGTACTAAAATAGGATGACAAGTGTAAGACACCATGGATGCACCTCTTGCTCTCTCCATTTCATAGACAGCTTTCCTTATTTCAAATAAGACAGAGCACCCTGCTCTTTGTGGCTGCTCATGTATATCTCTGAGCTATACACACACACGGTTTCTGAACTTAAAGAAAACTGGCATTTTGGTTCTTGGCACAGCGAGCCATGTCTCTGTTTAAAATCCCACAGGATCATTTAGATCACTGTATGTTTTACTTCCAGATCTCAACACAGACACAGGGAAACATCCCAGCCTTTCCAGAAAAGATCAGAGAGCATATCCCTATGTCTTTTCCATACAGGTGCTCATTTTGCTGTTGTATAAAATACAAAAGCATTATCTGTGGACAAATACAGCTAGCAAGAGTCTAACTTTTCTTGCTCATAGCATTTCTAAAACCCTTCTGCGGCATGGGACAATGGAGATAACTCCAGGCAATAAGGTGCTGAATAAAAAGTGGGAGGCTGTTTTCAAAGGGGCCATTGCCTAGCAGAGGGCAGAGCGCTATAAAAAGCCCATTTGTTTGACCTCAGAGTGACACGTCAGAAAAGACCCCTCTTAATGCCACAGCAGGGTTTTAAAGGAGAGATCTCACCTCTGCAGGGCAGATAGGGAAATGGGATAGCTTTTTAGGGAGATCAGAAGATGCTGCTCCTCTCAGAGGATCCTTTTCTGACAAAGAGACAGAACAGAACTGAAAGCACAGATGCATGCTCCAAGCTGTGAAATTCCTACTACCGTAGCTTAACCTTTGGAATTTTCCTCTCAGGACCAAAATTTCCCATTAGGATACCTGCAGAGGGAAAAGCAATCACTCTCCTTTCTATGAGATGTTTCTTCCCTTTCCTCACAACTAAACAACACCTTGTTTAACTGCAGCTAACATTTAGATTTGACTGCTAATACTAAGGGGAGTAAAGCCCAGCTCACAGCTCAGGGTCTGCCTTTGGGGATGGAATGGCCAACAGAACTCCACAGAGAAAATAGGGTGCAGATACAGCAAACAACGAGAGGGATACAGGCAGAGGATTATCTTCTCCTGTTTATCCCTTTCATGTTTATGGATAAAAGAAGATACTCAGTGAAATCTGAAATGGAAAAAGGAAAACACTGCTCGATATGAAGAATAATTAACTTCTGGAACATGTTGCTACAAGGTGATACTGAGAACAGAGAGGACAGGGGGGATTCAAGAAAAGATCAGACACACATGTGGATAATTAGAACAGCTACGATTACATCAAACAAGATTAAATGCAGAATTAATGCATGGCAGTAGTAAGGGAAACACTAGAGGATAAGAAGCTGGAAAAGAGCTTTCTTCAGGGATATCTCCTTAATTCTCTTTTTCAGGGTTTCTAACTTCTTCCATTCAAACCTTTAACTGTCTGACATTGAAAACTGGAATGAAAAACCTCCGAACATGCTTATATTGTAATTCCTCTCATTTATGTGAGAATTTCTGGGAAGTGCCTGTTCTACAGCAATCAGCGATCTGACTGTTGAGCTAAAACTGCAGGTCTGTATTTACCTAGGTAAAATTATCCTTCTGTTTCCAAGCTGTTCACTGCAGAGAGTTTCACATATGACTCAGGGTGAGAAGCAGCCCCGCATCCATACTGCATTACCTCACTCTCCCACCAAAGACCCCCAGAGACCGATCATAACAAAACACCTCCAGCTCACACAGAGCAGGGAGAGCTCTCTAATAAAGCTACCTATAATTTAACACCTGGTTCTCCAAGCATGCTAATATCATTCTTGTGATCTGTGGAAAGTAAACTCCAACTGCTCACTGGACTGGGCATAAAGAGTGTCTGGCAATTTCACAATTTGGTGGATAAACACTCATGCCTGGGCAAAAATAAAACAACAGATTCTGACTCCAAGGGGAAGCCCATTTGCTGTGATTTATATACTTACTGCAGTGGATAAACACTAATGCCATCATGATTGCCCGTTGTAAAAATCCTGTCATCTGTAGCAACCTGTCTTTTCCATTGGGGCCAACTGTGCAATCTGATGATACGCAATAAAGCTCTGGAAGGTGACTGTAAAAGACTCTGACTGTCAGCAGCAGTCAGAGTTGTAATTGTTCTGTTGCTGTCACTTACTTGAATTTTTAAGACTTACTTAGTCTTAAAAAGACCAGGAAACCTGTCTTTCTTCCAATTTGGCCTTTTTCTTTTTTCTTATCCTGACTGCTAGCAGGAGAACTGAACATTTTGAGTCTTAACTTAATAAAAAGGCATCTGTAATGAATGAAAAATAAATAAATTTCACTGCCCATTTGCTCCAAATGCATTCTTATACTCTCTTGGTTGTTTTACAAGCACATTCATGTGACTTGCTAGATTTCTTTGTTCACAGTACAGTGTTCCTTCAAGTTTGGGGCACAACACAATATGCCAGGATAAGAAAAGTGTATTTGGGATTTTCATGACAACTTTTGCAAAAAACCCTGCATTCTATAATCTCTTAAGCATGTTGCATGCTGGAAAGTACTTCTGTTTAACTAGAAATTGTGCATAAACACAATTCCATGTACTTATCAACCTGCCAATTCACTCTTATCTAAGATTTCTTCATTCCATTTCCTTTTCTTTATCTTCCTTGTGTCTCCAGTGCTTGAGCTAGTGATGACAGGAGATAGCAAGACTGCAGTAAAGAGCTATTGTAGCAGAACTCCAAAATAATCGCCTTTCTACGGCAAGCCTGCTAGCTTCAGAAGCAACTTCCAGCTCCTATTTTGAGGGCTGTAAGGGCAGGGAAAGGAGTACACACTAAATATCAGTAACAGGAAAGAATTTGGAGGACTATTAGCTACCTTAGTGCATCAGCAAAAAGTCTACAGCCAAACCGTACAGTACTGCTTCAGAAGGACTGCCATTCCTGTTACCATCCATGGCCCAAACATATAAACAATCACCATGTGCAGGTAGCACTGTACAAATCTATCACCCATTTTCCTAACATTTCTGTCTCCTTCCTGCACTTTGCAGCACTTTGGGCCACTGAGAAACCAGAAACCAGCACAACTAGCCCCAGCTCCTCTTCCACCACCACATCGTATGGGACACTGTCTCCCTCAATGACACTCTGCTGTCTTTGTGAGGGCTTTTTTTCTTCCTCCTGATTCATGCATAAATGTTTATGATTATACCTGTTAATATTCTGCATTGTAGAGGACTTTTTCAGTAAAATGACAAATTCTCTCTGATTTTGTGCTTTACTTATCATCCATAACATAACTGAGTGCAGCAAATTTTCAAATGTGTGAAGGATGTAGATTACATTTTTTAATAATAAACATCAGTGTAGTCCTGAACTTCCTGTGCTGCTTGATTTCTTGAAACACGTTTCCCTGTAACGAAGAGAAAGCAGAGCTACACCGATGGGCCTGATATTCCGGAAATTGCTATCAAAGTTTTTCCCTTTGATGTCTGCATCCTGATTGCAGTCTCCCAGGCTAGGGAGGAAGGAAAGATACTGTTGGCTTGAAAGGAGCTAACATAATATCTTAATCCACTCTTGCCCCGTAAGTAAAACAAATTTTCCCTAATGTTATCTTTTGCAAGAGCACAGGTTTTGCTGCAACAGCAGCAACAATTTGATTTTGATTATACATCTTCACAGAGTGTAGAGTGGGAAAACCTGTATTTTGGCTATCTCAGCTACAATCTAGTTTGTGGGTAACAGACACATCTGGTTTCTCAGTCTTGCTAGCACCAATAATTAAACCACTGGCCAATCTTAGCCAAGTTTTACATAAAATAGAGTACTCAAGGTTATCCAGTTCCTAAAAATTTTGTAACAAACAGCTTGAGCACTGCAGTGAGTGGCCACATCAAGGGTAAAACCCAAAAGTTAACTGCAACTTCGATCTTCTGATAACTGTATGTCTCTTGGAAACAACATTATTGCCTCTTAGAAGGCCTTTTGGGGCGAGGCATCAGGACTTTGGAGAAGGAAGAGAATAGCAAATGCTGCTGTGGGGAGAATCTCAAGAAACAAAAAGAAAGGCAACCAAAGTTATAGTAATTATGGAATGGGGAGAAGAACAATGTAAGCCTGGGCTTCAGCAGATAAGATCTTCAGCAAGCACTTTGCTTCCTCTTCCTTCTCTCTTTCTTTCTTTTTCTTGCTTTCTTCCCTTTCTCTTTTTTGCTTCTTTCCTTCTTTCTTTTCTTCCTTCCTTCCTTTCTTCCTTCCTTCCATCCTTCCTACCCTTGCAATATAGACATTAGTGTGTCTCAGGATAACTGCAGCATCATTGTCCAGCAAAAAGAATCTAGCAGTTATGTTTCATTCTTTAGTATACAATACAAACTGAACAGATGTAGATCCTTGGATGATGTAAGTTCATGTGGCTGTTCAGAGGTCAGGGAGCTCTTCAGATTTGTATCAGATCGCACTTGAAATACTACTGTGCATTTTGAGATGAATAATGTGTGGGGAAAAAAGGAATAAAATGATACCTATGATGTAACCTTGTATTTTATACAAATATGTTCATAGTTATCTTTCCTTTCTTACAGTAATACATTCCAGAGTCCATCAAGTATGTCAAGAAGAATAGTAGCAAGCATCTAATCCATCCCAAAATACAGAATGCATGGTTCTTAGTAGGTATAGCAGTGACAGAATGACCTTTTTTAACCTTGAAATACTTGGGTAGAATCACAGTCCACAGAGGACACAGAGACTCCTGTAAGATCCTATGAGGGAATATAGAGGAAATCTTTAACTTTGCAGCATACCATTCAGGGCCTTTTCATTTCACTTTGGCATTCATCAAATAGAAATCTGCCAGGCTGACTGCAGTTCCCCAGTTGAGAGAAGTTTCACAAATTGTGGGGATTGCCTGTTGCCCCTCATTCATATGGAGATCTCAGTGACAGCAACAGGGACTATGTGTCCTGTGGAGACTGATATATAACCTCATGGCTTACCTGCAAAGCTGATCAGCTTGAAATCCTTCTCTGTGACTCTCATTTTTATAAACAGTTTTTCCAGCTTACATTTAAATGTGACCCTTTTAATCAGGTTACTCAGTATAACACAAGTAAAATTATGATAAAATGGATGCTGTTATTGCATTACCTATTTTTATCTCCATTGATTCTTCTGTATCTTTCATGAATCACCCTATTGAAAACGTGACAGGTTTATGTCAGTCACAACAGGACTGTAACAATATTAGCTCTACCATGAATTCCGCGTACACCAAAATTGTACCATACTTGACCTTATTTGATATGTTTGTGTCCTGAATCAGAAGCTTTGTGCTAAGCTGCACAAAGTGAAGGTTCTTTCTAACAAGATATTCTTCTACACAGAGGTTTACGTTTTCAGAATTTTCTGTGCTACAGTCACACAATTGTATGTAAATAATAATGCTATTTCTAGAAGCAATGGGTAGAGAACATTCCAGCCCTCCTCTTATTCAAGCCCGTTTACAGCACCATCAGTGCCTGGAATAATTTACACCTGACAATATCTGGTCTTACTATAAGCCAGTGATTTTTAGCATTGTTTCTATGCCTTTGCCATGGCGAGAAAAAGCAGGACAGAAAGAAAACCTTTGCAGAAGTAGGAGATCTCAACAAAATCAGCAGCTGGAGAAAAGGGAGGAAGGAGGAGAACTGTTACCACTGATTTCCTCAAAGTAATGAAATTCAGAACTTCATCTGCAATTTGGATGAACCACAGTAAATTGTCCAACTGTTATTCTGTCAGAATAATACACTTGACAGAACCTCATCAGCATAAACTGGCGCAGCTTCATTGACTTGGGAAGAAACACAGCTAAAATAGCTTCTGGGTCATATTTTTTTTCTGAGACCAAGTGATCTGTCACTTAAAGGACAGAGGATCAGAAGAGATGATTTTGTACCATATTCTCACAGATTTTATGTAAGGACTCGTAGATAAGAGCAAGGGCTTGGTTTTCAAAGAAGTTTTGATGTTTTATCTGCTGAGGAGAGCCAGTTTAAAGCTCATGTCAAATCAAACTTCCTGGAGAAGCTACATTTGCGCTTATTGGGCTTTACTTGTTGCCTGTGAAGTTTATAATAAATTGACAACTATGGAAGAACGATTGAGTTTTGATTCTTTGACAAAGGCGGCGCCCTAGTCCTTAGTCCCTTGCTCTGCTCAGCTTGGAGCAGAGGAGGCTGAGGGGAGGCTTCATGGCTGCCTGCAGCTCCTCACAGGGAGCAGAGGAGCAGCACTGAGCTCTGCCTCTCCCTCTAAAATGCTTTTTTTGACACTTGTTAATTCTGTGGTATGTATTAATTCAGCAGTGATAACAAGATATAAAAAAGTAAAAATTTGGTATGAGCAGTAACTATATTACATTCGGATTTTTTCCTGTGTATTTGGGATTAAGGGTCAAACAGTGAGGAAGTTTCATTAATGAAAATGTACATTTATGTTAAATAGTAACACATCATAAATCACTGTGTCACTCTAAGAATTTTAGTGAAACACACCCTTGATATCGCAAATAGCTGAGCTGCAAATATGAAAGTCAGGAATTCCAGCACTAATTTGAGCTCCCCAGCAAAGATGATTCTGCATCTTCTAAACTAACTTATTTAAATTATTTTAAAATCCCACTTCTCACAGTGCAACTGCACGGTCAAGCAGTACCAACAAGGAGCTCAAGCTCTCACCTAAGAAACTCCAATGTCAGTTACAAGCCATTGCAGAGAAATCGCTTCACACCACTCTTTTTAGATATTGCTAATGAGTAATTCCAATACATATGTCAAAGATGTAATACTTAGCAAGTTTTTCCCCACACTAGTCATGGCACGTTGACCTTGGCCAATTGCGAGCCACCTATCTAGCCTCTCTCACACTCCCCATCCTCAACAGGAAAGGGGTAAAAATAAAGAGAGAAGAGCTCATGGGTCAAGATGAAGATGCGGATATCACTTGCCAGTTACCATAACAGGCAAAACAGACTCAACTTGGGAAAGATTCATTTAACTTGTTACCAATTAAAATTAATATGGACAGTGAGAAACACAGACAGCTTTCCCCCAACTTGACCATTCTTCCAGGCTGAACTTCATTCTTTCATCCCCATCTCCTTTACCTCCTCCCCAAAAGGCATCAGGGAATATGCGGTCAGTTCATAATGTCTCCTCCCTGAGGCTCCTTCTTCCATATTATTTTCCCCAGTTCCAGCATGGGTTCCCCACAGGCCACAGCTTCTTTCAGGGCACATCCACCTGCTCTGACACAGGGTCCTTCATAGGCTGCAGAGTGGATATCTGCTTCACAGTGGTCTCTCCACAGGCTCTGCCCTGCGGTGGGGCCATTGGAGCATGGGGCACCTCTGGCCTCACCCCACACAGCCGTTCCACAGCATCCTGACACTAATGGGGCACCCACACCTGGTACATTAGTAAAGCCAAGTTTTTGGTTAAAGATGTTTCTGGGAGAAGTTTCCATAAGTCATAAGCATTTCTTCCGACATTTTTATTTTCTTGCACAAGATACTTATAAAGTGCTACATAACCCAGAAAAAAGATCAAAACTGACTGGTGAAATTTCTCGAAGTAAAGAGGGAAAGTGCTAAGGGAAAGAACAGATGCCCAGAAACAAGATTCACCGGTGTACTGACACTGCATATCAAGAATTTAGTGCTTACAGAAATACTCAGGATAAAGAATCATACAATGCATTTTTGGATTTACCTTTGTGAAAAGGAAGAAGAGGTGGGATCTTTCCACCCTTATGGGTGCTTATGGACTTGCAGAAATTTAGTACATGAGTGATCTTAGAACCGTAGTTGGCATATTCATTATTCCAGATTTATAAAGAACAATTATATTTTCCCTCATCGATCTTTCTCATTATCCTGCTGTGTAAAGCACTTCCATACATTAAAGAAACCTGGGCTAACTTTTGCTTATAGAATTACAGAATCATGAAGGTTAGAAAAGACCTCTGAGATCACCAAGTCCAACCATCAGCCCACCCCCACCATGCCACTGACCATGTCTCTATCAGTGCCACATCCACACAGTTCATGAACACCTCCAGGGATGGTGACTCCGCCACCTCCTTGGGCAGCCTGTGCCACTGCCTTTCAGGTGGGTATAGAGAGTGATAAGGCCTCCTCTGAGCCTTCTCTTCTCCAGACTGAACAATCCCAGTTCCCTCAGCCACTCCCCATCAGACTTGTGCTCCAGACCCCTCACAGCTTCGCTGCCCTTCCTTGAACACACATACATAAAGTAGGCTATGAAACACTCCAATTAACACAGAAGTGACTTCTCACATACAGAAACACCCCCATGCAAAGCTAAGAGCCAGACAGCATAAAGAATATAGCTATCTTATTAGTAGAAAACACTTTTCTTTTCTGTCTCTCACTCTATGCTAATTGCAGCAATCCTAGAAAGGCTGAGACTATGCTGATCACTCCAGGTGATGGAGAGCATGACATGGTGGATGGGCTTCCACCACTTCGTTTTGAAGACGTTGCTTGTCTTGTTGGGTGAGGTGTGCTTGTGATCACTGTTCTCAACTTAAGGGAGATGCTGATGCTCCTCCAAACTGCATTTGGGACAATGCTCCATTGTCTGGCTTTGCATGCATGCATGTGAGATAATTCGTAAGAGAAAACAGGACTAAATTCATCCTTTTATACGGAGGCAGCAGAACACTTTTGCAACACTGGATTCTGTTGGTACTATGTTACTTTAAAGGAGGCACCCACTCCTCTTCCTTCCAGGGGCCACTGTTAGTCACAGAAGGAAGAAAAAACAGATGAGGCTTCCTCACGTCAGAAGAGCTAAGAGAAGGGGGCTGGAAGCTAGGAATTCAGCCTGGTAGAGGAACAAGGTAAAACAGTAGCACAAAGTACTTCATTTGGAAGTTGTAGGGAGCTGATTTTTTAAAACACATCTGTATATCTTTACATACACTGGGTATCTACAGAGGGTCTATGCAGATGAGAAGATAGATGTTTCTTGCTTATTTTCCTTCCTTACAGATCTGATTTCAAGATGACAGCACACGGATTACGGTTTCCCAGACCACTTGCTGCTCAGGGCACAACCCACACTCATTCCATCTGCAGATGCTTTTTAATGTCAGTACATGGATCAATGACAGGACACGGTCCCCAGGGAACAGCTTGGCACCCAGGCTAAAAAATGGAAAGCCTGGGCAGTAATGCGTGCAGTGTGCCACACTGATGCAGGACGGATTCTTCATTTCAAAGAGAAAAATCTGCATTCTTCAGAAACAGTGTTCAAAAATTTAATCTTCATTCAGTTCAATGGAGCAGCTTTATAATTTACAGCACCAGATATAGCTAGACGATGTAATGTGGAATATCTGAAGCAGTTCTTTTCCTGTATTAAAATGCACCTTGGGCAACAGAGCCTTAACTTCTCTTAACATATGTTTCTAGCAGATAAGTAAACAATTTGGACGTGAAATGAAAATTTTCTAGATAGTTACAGTCAGAAAAGCATCAACTCATACTAGACTCCAGCTGCAGCGTGCCACTGATAAGTTTTTGGGATGGTTTGGCATAGTTAAAATCAAGCAGCACTGGAAGAATAAAAAGCTTTCTGTGTACAAGTTGTTGGAACAGAGATAGAGAGAAAAAGACATCAGTTTACATCAAAATTCTGAAAGTGGCTTTGGTGGCAGGATCAAACCTTACACTGGGGCACATGGTCAGGGTGAGGTGAGCATCTCCATGCTCAGTGGAGAAGCATAAACTGAGGCATGGCTGGGAAGCGTAAAGTTCCTGAACAGACAAGCAATTCACTTGCATTGAATTCCATTGACATTTGGCTACCTTACAACCACAGACTCCTATGGCTTTGTTGACAACATCTTTAGTCACACGCATGGTGAACTTTGTGTTTGATTGGTTCCACTCTACTCCATGGGGCTCTGCACGTGGCAGCAAGCTGCAAGTGAGCACTGAAATCGTCCTTACATCACCACTGTGACAGCTTACTGGTAGATCACAGGACAGCAAATTATTCCCAGTAAAGTTCTGCACAAACCCAGACCAAATGATCTCTCATCAAAGTTTCCCTACATGCTGGTTTGTACACAGTGAACACTAAGCCTTTCTTTGCAGCAAGCTCCCACTGCCTAGATCTCTGCTGTCAGGCTTAGTGAGGTGTACTACAGACAAGAGTGCTATGTGTCCTTAGAAGGACATTTCTTGAACCATTTCCAAATGAAGAGGCAGGAAACCTTGCATTTCTCTTTTCTGCTCTACTTGGCCATTAGCAGATAAACAAATGGAAATTTGTTCAACAAAGAACAAACACTGATCTTAAATGGTTTTATTTAAGCAGATAGAATCCAGTGAAGGAAGCAGCACGTTGCAGTAAAGATTGTAGTATTTCACTACGCTGGGAAAAGCATTGCCTGTGTTGGCTTGTCGAAGCTGGCCTGCTTTAGATAAATCAGACTGCACTCCCACAGCTGTCAGTACTACTGCAGCCACCATCCTGCTACTGTACCTCAAGTTTCCACAGTCCTTAACCAGATGATGGACAGAAACTGTGGCCCCCCATATGAGACCTACCCAGCTAATGCAGGCTGATTACTTAGGTGCTATATATGCTTCACCTCCAACAAAGGCACAAGAGGTTTCCCTTGGGGACCTCTAACTCTTGTTTTAGGTGCACTGCCAATAAGACTTTGTAGCTTTTGTGAATGTGAAAGGACCCCTGATGCTGTCCACTATACAACCATGTCTCTAGCTGTTTATAGCTCTGTCAAATGTTAGCCATATGAAGTGACATTTCCTTACCCTGCATCTATCTCAGACTGAACACAGGAAGTTTTAGCTGTTACTGAGAATACTGGTTCGTGGGCTTTGGGGTGTGTTTCTTTTTTTCTTGACTTACAAACATTCTGATATTATTTTCTCTGAGGACATATCCAAGCAGAGACATAAAATTTGATGGCCCAGTGCTGCACAAACACAATCAATGGTGGTTTTATCCCAATGGACAGATAAGTGCCTGCCTTAACCTGTTTGCACTATGCATGTGTTGCCAAGATCTGAAGGAACAAGCCTGGCCCTTGTCTCTTTTGGTGTCTGGAGCAGTATGAGCCAGAACCCTGCACTACACTGCTGCATGGCCAGCCAGTCCCTTGTATTCCCATCACCAAAGACCTCTGAAAAAACATGTTTCATCCTTCTCTAGGGCAAAGGCCACAGATGGAACAGCCACATCTACTGGAAAGGTGGTACCGGTCCCAGTGAAGAATGTCCCATTGTGCATCAAGGGGAACACTCCTAGATTTTCTGGTTGTTTTTTCCACAGCGACAGAAAATCATACAAATTTTTTTTTTTTATTACAGCACATCAGATTATAAGGTGAAACCCCAGAAGATGAGAAATACCAAACAACTTCAAAATACCATCTTCTTTTATTTAACTACATACATTATTCTGCAGGATTTCTGCCTCATTTACTGCATTCTTTGACTATAGCTTCTTACATTAAATATTTTCAAATATGAGTGAATAAATTGGGGGCACAGAATTCTATTAAGAAAGCAATTTCGTTTATCATGAGCATTGTTTATCATACAAAATACATTTGAACAATCATAAGGGAACAGCAGTGACTCCATATCCTTCTGGTGGCCTGTATATTTACTCATTCTTTTCCCATTCTAATTGGCTGTCAAAGATCCTCTGTTCAATGTAAGTAATTTCCTATCCTTTTTTGAACTCTAGGATGAAGAAAAGCATTAAAATCAAAACATGAAAACATTTTAATCAGAAATTATTATTTTACTTGTCTCCAAATTGCAAGGAAGAATTCTTATGTGGCTTAATACTAGCTCCTTTAATAGCTCTCCAATATCTTATTACTAAATTATTTTATGTGGACGGCTAGATTGCTATACACATGAGATTAAGTTATGCATAAGTTATTCAAGCTATTCATCATCCATTTTGAGTCATTGGCCAATCTAACAGTGACTGACAGTCTCTGGAAAAGTATAGTACAGCTAAAAAACCTGACCTAACTCTTAAACAGCTTTTTCTGTGATACCAACATAATCAAATAGAGTTTTACATATGTCATGCTGTTGCTGCAGCAACCTGGTCTCCTCTCCTCTGACTACTGATAGGGTGCCTCTAAGCTTGATATGGCCTCAGATGTCTTGAGATTAATCTCTTGGGACTGCTCCAGATAAAGCAGATTAATTTGCAGTTCCTTGAGAATGAAGTAACTATTTCACATAAACTACTTTTCACGTCCCATCAGGTCTGAGCTTCCTATTCATAACCTTTGTAAAAATGACTGGTTTGGCACAGCACCCCCCGACATTTCCCAGAAAGCAGGCTGCAAGGCAGAAAGGAGGATTAAAATGGCTTGACTTCTCATGTATTTTTCTTGAAGGGAAAGAGAGAAAAGGTTATTTTTGTGAAAGCAAAAGCTGCATTTTTTGTTGGTTTTTTTTTCCTCCAGAGGTTTACATCTGAATGCACCTAATTTTCGTATTTTTGTCAGGGATGAGACTGGGATGGTAAATGCAAAAGATTGTAAGCACTGAGATGTGTGTTTCCTGAAGCCAGATTTAATTCCTAGCTAGCATGGCTGTACATTTTATAAGAACACCTGAATATTTGCTGAAGACTTGAGTAGTTTTGATGGTATATCTCTGTATACGGCTCGAATGCTGTGAAAGCCTCTTTCTTGCTGCTTAGAGCCTTTCTTGGAGGAAAGAAGGAAACTAGGCGCTGAAACATACAAGACAACAAGCCAGACCAATTCATGGAATGTTTTTGTATTTACTTAAGAGTTACAGCCTTGTAAAACGCATAACCATCTTGACCGTGTACAAAATATACTTCTAGAAAAGAGATCATCAAAGTACTTCTATATTTGAAACACGTATAATTACAGGGGGCATGTGTGCCTCGGTGGAGTAGTCCATGGAAGTGCCAAAATGAGGGGAACAAATGGAAATTATACTGTATCCTAAAGGTGTTTCTCTGTTGCTCAGATTTACCATGCCTTATTTTCAGCAGAACACCACTGCTGAGTAGATGTAAAGAGAGAGGCTGGAGAGGACATGAGAAAGTATGCTCAAGTTGTGCCAGGGGAGGTTCAGATTCTATGATTCCAGGTTGAAAATATGCTCTGAAGAAATCCGAACAGTGAAAAGGTACTTACAAGAGCCATGGACGCTGGCGGTCTCTGAGGGGCTTCTGGTTAAGGTCAGATACGGCACCTAATATTTGGCCTCTATCCAAATTGGGAGAGGAAGGGATGTGTTCTGTTTCTTCAGAGCATCCTCCAGTGGCAGGAATAGTCTTTCATGGTGTTACTTCATACCGCCCTTCCAGGGCTGATCTCTAAAGTGTGGGCTAACATTTCAGGCCTTAAGATGCAACTCCTCATTGCTACCTGTAAATCATTTAGTTAAACACACTTCAGGCTCCATAGCAAACAACACTTAGCACTTCAAACTCCTAATTTCCAAGGATCTATGCAGATCTTCACCTAATGTACAAACTTTAATAAAATGTCAAAGTTGTGATGCAGTAGACAGGGGTTTAGGGTGCTGACACTCAAGGCCTGGATTCACCTCCTGCTTTGCCACAAGTTTGCCAGCAAAATACTTCAGTCCTATGGACCTGATTTGCCAAGCCATGAAATCAAATTAATTGTATGTGCTCTGTGAAGTACTATGAGCTCTACTGCTTTAGAATATCTCAGTGTTATTATTATTCATTATGATTCTTGTTGAAATACAACACAGTAGGAACTACATGAGGTAAGGCAGAAATGAAACTAGTTCAATATCACCTTTCATTGCATGATAGATCCCATAAGCATCAATTTCCATGGATTTGCCTTCTAATTATATGATACAAAATATAAGGTACATGCATCTTGTCTTCTCAGAATCACACTAAACCCAATTGATATAATTCCCATTCCCTAAGAATAGGGCAATTCACAGTAGTTGTTCATTGTTTAATTGTCACAGTATACTGCAGTAGTTTTACTATAGCTATAACACTCTGAAGATATAAGTAAGGCAAACTTTTAAAAGAGAAGTAGCTTTCTTTCTGTTTAGAATCATAAGTTTTAGGACCAAATATGTGGCTTACTCTTGCTATACACTGCTGGAAAGCAGAGAGTTAGAAACCTACTGGCTTCATGGACCTACTTGTGCTTTCATGGACCGTGAAGGCCAAAGCTCTTTGACAGGAGAAGATATTTAGCATTAAAGAAATAAGCAGCCAAAGAAATACTTAAAATATGTTAGGCTGACATACAGACTGCCATCAAGTGCAGAAACAGCAGTGGCAGATTAGGCAAGCCTAATTACTCACCTGGGAATCTGCCTTGCACGCCGAGGACATTAATGACACATCTCTCCCTGGGAGGTGAAGGGGAGGTGATCCTTAGTAGAAATGAGTGGCAGCAAGGGCAAGAAAAACATCCTGGCAGGACTCCGCTTCATCAAGCATCCCAGGGGAAGCCAAGAACAAACTTGTATCTTCAAACATTTTTTCTCCTTTTCTTACAGCTACCTAATGTTGTTCTTTTAAAATGGTGTTTCCTTTCCAAATCTTTCATCCACTAGTATCTTTTCTTGCTTATTCCAAAACATTTAGAGCTTAAAAGTATGTATTACTTAACAATGCACTGGATGTTCTTACAATATTTTAGCATACCTTACCCTTTAAAAAGTGTGGGTTTTTAAATGCTCTCTATATGCTAAAAATCACTATGATGTAAAATCATAGCAATTTTAAGGTCTCAGTGGCATACCACTAAATTCAAGGAAGGCTCTGTTCCTTCTCCGTCTGACAGCCAAAGCAAAGCTTCAGCATCTGCAGCAATACTTCAGGCAAAAGTGTTGCTTGGACATAATGGATGTGGGACGCTTTGCTGCTCCTTCATATGTAGGTAGAACTATGAGTTTTGCACACTTTCTCACTCTAAGCAAGTTCTTCTCCATATTTCTGGAGATACTTCTGCACTCAGACTGTCACTTCCACCTACTCAGCATTTTATCAGGACCTCTGTGCCAATAGGCAATATGGAAGGATAGCTGGTCTCGAGCCCTAGCCAGAATCAAT
This sequence comes from Numida meleagris, assembly GCF_002078875.1. NCBI lineage: Eukaryota > Metazoa > Chordata > Aves > Galliformes > Numididae > Numida > Numida meleagris. The sequence continues at coordinate 102,296,131 of NC_034409.1, forward strand.
GTGCTGGAAACATAACTTGCCTTGAAACAGACAAAGTTTGCTTGCCCAGGTCCAGTGGCAGCGTGTGGGACCAGTTTCAGAACAGGAATTTGTAATGCTCATCTTCTAAACTTTCAGAGGTGCAATCCGAAAGCTCATAGAAACAAAATACCAGTAGGTGTAATTGCAAAGAGCATGATGGACCAGAGAAAAGCTCAAAACTGAGCCTTTGAGATCATTTCTAACTCTTTGTCCATACTGCCATGCTATATTACTGAATTTCCCAGTGTTTGTGCCACCCCAATTTATTGAGTAAGTACAGAGGAAGGTATAAAAATAATACAGGGAACCTTCGGCACTATCAGAAGGAAAAAAAGAAAAAGAAAAAAAAACAACGATATTTTAAAAGGCTGCTCAGATACTTCACTCCTGTGGTTGAAATGAAAAAGGTGCCTATTTGGAATAATGAAACAGTTTTAATTACGCTCTGTGAAAGCAAATATACCACTTGAAAGCGAATCATTTTCTAGGTAATATTGAATCACCTTCAACAGAAAGAGAAAAAAAAAACAAGAGAGAAGGAAGGGTAATAATATTCCCACTGTAAAGCATTTCCAAAATCATAAACTCGTTATTGTAAACTAAAACCTAAAGTCAACAAAAACTAGGACAAACTGGGCTTGCAGGTTACAGATCCAAAGCTGTGGAGTAAAACTAATCAGGTCTCGGATAGGATTTTTTTATTTCATTGCAGGACAATCTATAGTCTAGTTGGTCAAATCAAGGCCTTCTGAGAAAAGAAGATTAGAGGCAGTTGTTTAAAATATTGAGGAGGGGAGGACAGGGTTTAAGCTTTATTACTGATCAGGATAGACAAAACAGACCATAATGAAAAAACAGTATTGAGATTGTACTTGTGGTCTGAATGGAAAACGTTAAGTGGAGACAGGGCCATATGGAGGAGCTTATAGTTACAGCAAGAACTGAGGCTGGATAGACAAAATTTAGTATTGTGGGAAGGATGCAGGAATTCAAAAAGAAATTCATCACACCTGAACAGAAATAAGCTATTTAGGCAAGAACGGAAACCCAAAGAAATTTTCTTTTATTTATAATGATTGTTCTCCCTGCAGTGTTCACTCTACTGAGAATGAATTATTAATTGAAAAAGTACTAGGTTAAGTGTCAAGCATTTTGCATAAATAAAAATATTTGATGAAAAACTATTATCCTTTGGCAAAATTTCATTGATTTCACTGTTGTGAAGATTTCAGCCTTTATTTTACTGAAGTCCCGACAGTCTGAACTGATGTACATGTGTTACGTAAATGCATTTGAAGCCTTGGTGAAACACAGCAGGATACCCTATTTATCTGCCCACATGGAGCTCACTGCAGCGCGACAGACATACTCTGCACACTAGGACATACACCTTGTGTAAGTTAGGAGAAAGTAACAAATTATTACAGCACGCATGTCAGTGGAACAAAAACAGCCCTGGCTGTTTTCCATTTCATTTTCCTGTAACTCACTTGACTCTTGAGTAAGATAACGATGCAAAATTTGCCATATCTAGTCACATATCTCCCAAGATGTGAAATGCAGCAGTAACTCACCTTCATGCCATATTTTTTTAATTGTTTTTAATCTCCCTCAGTGCTGACTACACCATCCCAACTCTAGTCTCAGGACCTTTTCTTTGCTGTTCTCCATCAATCTTTTCTGACAAATGTTCCAGGACAGAAGCAACACATCTGGTGTTTTTCTTAGTACGGCTGGGAGTGGTTGGCTGCCTGCTGCATAGTCATCAAGCCACAATATTATAGACTATTTTAAGACTATAATTTTTGATTTTACAGCTCATCTATTTCACGTTAAAGCAGATATTTAAGAATATTCTGACAACAGAGATATACACTGCCAGCTTTCTGGAAAGTTAACATCTTCTCTAGATTTCTTCACATACTGAGCAGTGCTTTACACCATCCCAGTTACAATGATTTTCCAGCAATAGCACAGCCATTCAGCAAACACTGCTACTGAGGTACCAAGAGCTGATGGGGCAATGGTCACTGCATTGAGCTGCAGGTACTCAGTGACCACCATTGCTTAGCTGTGGTTACCAAGCCTGCAGAACACGTGGGCACAAAACAAGGGAAACAAGACACGTGGGGTTTGATTTTGCCTGACCCTACCCATCATTAGGAAGGGTGGTAAGTAGGCAGGGCAGCTGGGGGAATTACAAAAGTTTTGTCTCTCATATATTAAATATGTCCAGCCAGCTCTTCAGGCAATTTAAACCAGCAAGGCTCCCTTGAGTTCAATAAAAGGATGTCAACGTACATCAGCTGAGCATGGCTTCATGACTTTTTAATACTCCCCAGTGGAGCAACCCAGCACAGAAAGCATATTCCATGGTAAAAAAAACGCCTGGAAATACAATGGTGTAGAACCCAAAGTAATTCATCCCTCTGTATCTTCAAGCCTAAATGGCAGAACACAAAGAAATTGCCAATGAGATTTTGTTTTTTATAGTTTAAGGTTGCAACCACACAAATCATAATGCAGTCAAGCGTTTTCCCCAGCATCACTGTATGCACTGAGGCTACTGAGCTCCACCAACCTTTTTGTGCACAAGCACAGACGTGCTGGAGTGCTCTGCTAAGGTGCTGGCAATGCATTTTGCATCTACCTTTTAAAGGGTATTTTTGTCTTGATTAACCATTTAGAGCATGAGCCAAACGTTGCACTGTCTCACATTTTGTGTAGTACTCCCAAATCCAATGAGAAGGGTGATGCCTAAAAACTTTTGCTGGGACATTTTGGTAGCAATCCTTTAGAAACACTTGAAGCAAAACAGTCTTCTGTTAAGTGCAGAATGAGGAAATTTAAGTAAAATATATTATAGTGAAATGATGAGCCACTGAGCATTTGGGATCAGGTTAATAATGTGCAGTTAATGTCTGATCATCTAATGATATAAAATGCAGTCACACTGCCTACAACATCATGGAACACAATACTATGTAGACCTCTAATAAGGAATAGTTTCTTTTAATTAACATTTTAATGACATCAAAAAATGACAGAACTTTCTACAGTTTTTTTCCATGCCACACTGAAGAAGCTCAAATGTGTATTAATATAATTCCCTTCACAAATAAAGTCTTGAAGAGTTGACAAGAAGTAGCAAATTTCCAGTGAAATTAATTAGGCTTTCGTCTTTATCATTCTCACAGTGTAGAAATGCAAATATTACACAGGAAAACCATCCCAGCTCCAGCCCTGCTTGGGGAAATACAGACAGATTTGTTGAAAGCTATACTAAAAATTTCAACTTATGAGGAAAACCATATTTTGCGGGTTGACTTATGCATGTCTGTTTTAAACCTATATTTCTCAATCAGAGAAATATTACAGGGCTAATCCTCCATCTTTGAAAACACAGCTCGCTAAACCACTGGGAGTTTTGCTAACATAAGGAATAAATCAGTGCAGAGTCACAACCCGTATTTAAATATTCCAATTAACTACAGAAACATACCAAATATTACTGAAAATTACTCCTGGTATCAACTGAAGAGTGTCTATTTCATCAACTAATGCAATTTCTACGAAACCTAAAAATTACTCATTTGCTCATTTTCAGGAGTTAATTTTAGAGATTAATTCCAAGATTCATCCAAATTTAACTTCCTAAAGTATCTGTTGAAAAGTGCCACGTTCTCTTTTTAATTAACTTCAGCAATATTTTAATAACTGGTGTAGTTTCTCAACTATTCTTTACTTCTAATCCAGAGCGTCGCTTAAATGACTACTCTTTATAAATTACCCTGTAATAATGCTGAAGTATATTCTTATAGCTTCGTTAAGTTAGAAGTTGTAACAGTCCAAAGGACGCACGCTAAGAAATGACACTCTGCCTCCAGCGTTAACATCAGGTTTTGTGGCTGATGAGATTTCTGTGCTTTTGAGATTGTTTCTGCAACTTAGTGCCTGCTCCTCTTAATTTGCATTCTCCCTTCCCATATTTGAGTTGGTTCATTTTATACAAGTGGTACCAGTAAGGCAGGCAAGAGGGTTAGGTTGACTCTGTGTGAACGCAGAAATTCCTCAGTACTAAGTCAAAAATATTAGGGTCGTGAACTTTAAATATACTTTCATATAATATAGTCTAGTGGGTTATGTGTAGATGAAGATGGTATTTCCTTGGACAGCTCTATTAGTTCATACATCAAGGAAAAAGCTTTTTAGCATGAACGTAAAAGAAATAGTAAGACACTAAAATCCAAGTATTGTATTGCATGAAACTGAAACTGTATCTTATCTCAGATTCCACTATTTTCTCCTAATGGATCAGTTTTACTGTTCATTTTGCTGCCCCTCATTTTCTTGTTTAGAGGAATAGGAAAGTAATCATCACCTAGATGCTGAGAAATAGCCAGGATTTCCCTTCGCAACTAATTAAATGCCAGCAAAAGAATCTGTTCATTTGTATCATAAGCCAACAAAATCAAAAAAAAAAAAAAAAATCCAAAAGCTCCCTAACAGTGCAAAATGCAATTAAATACAGTGTATTAATTCAGGCAGCAAACTGCAGCACATTGTACAGCAGTGCTTTCTTTTCCGTAATTAACTAAAATGCAACAAAGAAAATCTGATGGCTTAATGGCATTTTCCTCAGTCAGAAATGCTTTGGAATGATTTTATTATGTTATCACAAAGAGCGTAGAAGGAGTTATTTCCATTACTTCTGCGTGTCACTTTGAAGAGTGACAGAGAAACTTGTCCCTGTTAGTGGATGTGAAGGATTAATATTTGATGACATCATTACTTTATAGGCAGGATAACTATAGCAATAAGTACATTGAATATTTTATGCATTCACAACCACGTAAGGAACATTCATTCTCAGGCAGCATCACTCTGGATGCGTGTTTGTTGCTGTGATTGAAAGCTTAGCAGTTTGTCATACTTATGGTTGTATGACCATAGCCAGCATTAGGGCACCATCGCTGCGCGCACTGACTGGGTGATCCTGCACCAGATGGGCAAACACATCTCACAGCAGAGGGCCCACAGGCTGTGCAGAGCTGTGTAAGTGAAAGGCAACGTGGGGCAACTGCCTGGGAGCCTCACTAGACTGAAGCCAGGCAGCAAAGCACATTGTGCAGCAGAGGGGTGGACAGAGGGAGGAGTGCACACTCTAAATCTCTGCCTGGTCCTTGCAGGGCTGATGCCAGCCGTGAAGACAAGGCTCCATCCTGCACAGAGCTAAGCATTTAGACTACGTTCAAGCAAATACGCGTTCCTTCAAACTCTAAAGTGCTCCAGTTACCTCAGAAGCTATTCCCAGTAAAAACAAGGAAGTTAAGGCTGCCTTGTAGCAGCAGCCGTGCAATATATTGCAAAGCTGCGGTGCCTGAGCAGCCTGAGCAGGCAGCACGTGCCTGAGTTATTTGAGCACACTCCACTTTCTCCCGTGAGTTTCACTGGCCCCGAATTCACTGTTCATCTCACCTGTGCTGTGCATGCACACAGCCACTGCCTCCACTCCAAACAGGGCACAGCTCTGTGGTGGGGAGCAGAGAGAGCAGCAAACTTCAGCTGCACCCCATGAGAAAAAAGGAGAGCACGCTCTCCGCATGCGGACAGCTCCAGGCACATTTCAGATGTTCAGCTGCAGGTTGCTGGGTGCCTTCAGATTGCCCTTTCTCAGCGCTTTGAGGGACTGCGCCCCTTCATTTATTCCTGTTTAATCCGTGATGAGCTCTCCGAGCTGGGAGCAGCTTTCCACTGGGTTTTTAGAGGAGCGCTCGTGAGTGGGGCTAGCACTTGAGGCCAAGAGGCACCGATCTGCTGCTTGGCACAGGGCTGTGCCTTACCCAGTGCATCCCCCCGGGCGGTGCAAGCAGTTCCTTTTCTCTTTATTCGCTTCATGTTCAGCACTTGCCAAGAGAGAAAGGCAAAAGGGATAGAGAAACAGAGGAGCGGCATCTCCTGCCTGCAGCTCTTCCACAGTTGTTCCTCACCCCTAACTCCTGCGATACTTTGTATTCACCGTCTCGCTGACCGACACAAGAAGCCCACTGTCGGGAGAGCGGCTTCCTGCGAGCCGAGCCGGGTTTCCATGGTGCGGAGTTTTCCGTTTAAAAAACAAATCCCTGTTTGCTGGGGCTAACGCGTACGGACAGCGCTTCGGGAGCGCTCCCCCCGTTCCATAGTCAGGGGCTGAGAACGAACGAGGGAAAACGTCTCTCCCTCCAGAAAGGAGGACGGGAGCAAACAGCACAAGGTTGCGGTGCGGCTCGGACCCGGGAGATTTCACCACTTTTCAAGCTCTCCGAGCCGCTACTCACGGTCCCCGCGGCGTTCGGGCAGCGGCTCCCGACCCCGCTCCCCCCGCACCGCGCACCCGGGCAAACTTTCCGAAGTGGCAGCGGCGAGCGACAGCCCGCCCGGAGCCGCTCCGCCGGGGGGCAGCGCCTCGCTCCCGACCCCGCACCCGCGCAGGGC